>NC_056744.1:1528286251-1528374983 GCF_019279795.1 Protopterus annectens
TTCCTTTTTTCTTTTTCGTCTTATTTTCTTTTTGTTACATGGAGTTCATGTCACCCAAGAAGGGAAATTTTAGTGTGGGGGGCAGATTCCCTATAAAGATCATCAAGAACAGTGCCTTTTTTGTTTGGGTACTTCCCACGACCATACCTCCTGAAGTATTTGCAAAGTGTGCCTAAGACTCTCAGAAGCTGGTTGTATTCCCTACCCATTTACCTTGAGAATCAGAGGTTTAAACAGTTAGCCCAGGGTACCATGGCAGAATTGATTAACCCCTGTTGTTCTTCCATTAGTTAAGAAGACAACCACAGAATCTTGGCTGGATTCCTTGGCTATCCAGCCTCCACCGGACATCCCTCTGGAAGCAGGTGATAGCTCTGTAGGCCACCCAATATCAACTTCAGATTCCTCTGCCATGACCCTGCCAGAAGTTGGCATGGATCCTTCTTTTCACAAGTCCTCAGAGGCTTTGAAGGCATCTGCTACAGATGTTGAAGGGGAAGCACGGTTGATTATCTCAGATATCCCTAGTGGGATTCTGCAGAGTTTGATCAAGGAAGAGGTTTTGGGTACCCTTATTAAATATACTGTCAGTGCTCTGAACCCCCATTGTTTGTTAGGGCTGATGTCCATAACAAGGAGAAACAGAAGACTAAACATTCTTCTGTACATCTTTAAGGATCACCAAAGGGAATGGCAGGAGTTCTGTCAAGGCCTGTTTAATGATTTAATGGCTCTGAAGCCTCCCTGTGGGGTTTCTGTTCCTACTCCTCCATGGACTTCAACTCCCTTTCAAAATGCCTAGGGAACCTGATTCCTTGGGTGAGGATTCAGAGCCTGATGATAGGTCTTTTTCTTATTCATCTCAGATGCCTTCTCCTTTGGCTTCCTTTGGCTTATGGATCTGATGAAGAGGAGTCCATTAGTCCTGAGTCTCTTTAGAGGAGGTGTCTTTTGAAGACACAGTAGCCAAAATGATGGAATATTTTTAAGTGGAACTCTTCTCAAGTATATGATCCAGAAAAGGTATTATGAATTGCTTCAGGTGGACACTCATAAGCCTTCAGCAATTCATCCTGTGTTGGCTGCTTTGTTAGACACTTTATAGCTGCTTCTAAGACTCCTGACTCTCAGCCTCCTGCTCCTAAGATACCTGACAGGTTCTATAAAACTCCTGAGGATTGTCAATTCCTTTTTAAATGTCCTTGAATTGATTCTGCTGTGGTGTCAGTCTCCTCAGACAAGCCTTTTAAGCTTATGCCCTTGACTAAGCTTTTGCCTTCAGATAAGGATAATAGGGCCATGGAGAGAATTGGTAAGAAGGTTTATACTGTCTCTACTTTGTCTTTTGTGGCTATCAATAAGCAGACACTCATGGCCAGGTATGCTCTGGGCTTGATTTCCCAGGCTAGTCAGGTTATTTCAGAACTCCCTGATTCTGAAGGCAAGTCTTATGCTTTATCTATTTTAGGTTTTACCTTACAGGTGGCTCGCCACTGTATCAGGTACAGCTATGAAGCTGCTGATGCCTCTTCCAGAGCTGCTGCCTTTGGGTCTGTCTTGAATCATTACTCTTGGCTTTATCTACATCTTTCCATGAAGACATTAAGGCCAAATTGTTGGATGCTCCTTTGGACAGCAAAAATCTTTTTAGGATTGCTGATGATGATATGGTTAAGTCTCGTAAGAAAAAAGGTAAAGCTTTGTAGGTTCTTAAATATATTTTTGTGTCCCCTGTTCCTAAGTTCTAGAGGAACTATCCTACTAGGTCAGCTTTTGTTTGTAGGCAGCCCCGTCAAGTCTCTAAATGCAGAAAGGGTAGTAGGCAAGCTCCTCCTTCTAAGTCTTTTCAGGCTGCTGGGGTCCAGAACCCTCCTTTATCAGACAAACCAGCTTCCCTTTGACATTTTGCTTCTTGTCCCTTCAACTCTCCCCTTGTCTTCCAAACTGGCAACTCATCTCCTCAGATTCTTGGATTCTGTCCATCATCTGTCAGGGTTACTTCATGGTGTTGAAGTCTCTACTTCCTTCTTCAGGGATTTCTCAACATCCTCGAGAACAGTTTCCTCACTTTTTAGAGGTTCTTGGGTCTCTGATGGACCAAGGAACTATGGAGCTTGTCCCTGCTTCTCAACTAGGAAAGGGACTCTAATCCATAATGTTCCTGGTTCCTCAAAAGAAGGGCACTTAGAGACCTATTATGGATCTCAACTTACTCATTACTTTTTGCAAGGTTCCTTCCTTTTGGATGCTTTCTCTTCAAATCCTGTTTCCTCTCTTACTGTCCCACGCTTTTCTGGTCTCCTTGGATCTGAAGGATGCTTACCTTTATACTCCTATTCACCCTCTTTTCAGGAAGTATTTGCATTTTTCTGGTTCTTCCTCTCATTTTCAGTTCTCTGCTTTGCCCTTTGACCTCTCTCCTGCCACAAGACTCTTAACAAAATGCCCAGCTCCTATGACTGCCTTCAGCAGGCTCTAAGGTTTTTCCTTATTTGGACGACCTGTTGATTCAGGCTCCTTCTCCCAGTTGCCAGATATAGGCTCTGGAGTTCAACACATATCTCCTTCAGAGTCTGGAGTTCACTATCAATTTCCAAAAGTCTACCCTGTAGATTCTTAGGATTCTAAACTCTCGTTCCCTCCTAAGATTAAAGAGAGTCAAATCAAAACATGCCTGCTGGCTGACAAAGGCCACTAAGCAAATCATGTCCTCTAGGGACAAAGCATGGAAAATATGGCAAAAAAACAAAACACCCTCTAACCTAATGCAATACAAACAACTTCACAATCAAGCAAAACATTTAGTGTTCAGAAGCAAAAAGAGAGTACTTACTATCTATACACGATCAGCACAAACACAATCTGAAAAAACTCTGGGGAGCAATTAATGCCTTACTCCACCCAGGTACTAACAACACCCCATACCCAAACCCAGATAAAACTCCTTCTGAAACAGCTACTCTATATACGCTATTCAACACATACTTTATAGACACCATCACCAACCTAACTACTACCTTCCCCCCCCATCTCCCCTGACACTTCAAATCCTCCATCCATCCATTACACCTCAAACACCACACCCATCTTCTCATTATCTCGCATTACCACTTCCACCATCCAAAAACTACATCATAAACTCAAACCTTGCACTAATGCTACTGACGATCTACCTGCAGAATACCTACAACTAGCAGCCCCTTCCATAGCCTACCCTATCAGTATACTCCTTAACAGGTCCATTTAAGAATCCTGTATACCAGACATCTGGAAAAAATCATTTGTAATTCCTTTACATAAAGGCAGCAACAACTTTAACATTTCAAACTTCCGTCTCATTGTCATTCTTTCCCCCATCTCTAAAATATTAGAGAAGTGCATCCATACACAGCTCATAAATCATCTAGTTAATCACCAACTGCTTTCTCCTAAACAGCATGGCTTTAGGCCGGGACATAGCACAAATACCACCCTCATCTCTTTCTTAGACACAATAAATAGAGCCTGTGACACTGGCTCCTTAGTCTCAGTTCTCTTTCTCGATCTATCTAAGACATTCAACACCATTTCTCATTCCCTGCTACTCAACAAGCTCTCCAACCTTAATCTATCTCCCCCCACTCTGCAATGGTTTACTAACTATCTCAAAAATAGGCAGCAATCCTCTAAATGGCAAAACTCTTCCTCCCCTTTCATTACTGCTAACACAAATCCCCCCCAATTATCTATTCTAGGCCTTCTCCTTTTTAGCATTCATCAATAACTTCCATCAAACCCTTACTCATAGTACCGTCATCAAATATACTGATGACTCTACTATCATCTCCTCCTCAAAATCTCCCATCAAATTACAGCAACTTACCCAAGAAGTATTAACTTCTACTGAGCAATGGATGTCCCAGAACCACCTTGCCCTTAACCCCAACAAAACAAAACTTTTATTATTCACCCCCACAAAAATTAGCACCATTGACAAATCTCTGCTTACAGTTACTTCAAATGACAATACTATCATATATGTCGTCTCCAGTACCAAACTGCTAGGCATCATCACTGAAGACAAACTAACCTTTGATCTTCATATCCACAGCAACATCAAAAAAACCCACCAAAGCTAGGTGCCCTATATCATCACAACTATTTCCTCAGTCTCACTGCCAAAAGACCCTTGCCACATACTTTCTACTATCAACACTGCTTTATGGTGCTCCCATCCTTACCAACCTACAATCTTCCCTAAAAAGCAAGCTTGATTCCTGGTATAATAAAGTTGCCAAATTTGCCACAAACTCTAATACACTGCTCTGCATTGCATCAACGAAATTGGCTAGAATACTACCACCAACTTACTTACCTTCAACTAACTAAAGCCCACAAAATAATCTACCAACCTGAACAGTGCCCTTCCCTCTCAGCTATGCTGACCATGTACCAGCCCAATCGCCACCTTAGGTTGCTGGCCATAGAAAAACCCAAACTATCAGCCGGCCAAATGCTGTATCCCTACACTGTCATTAAGTTATGGAATGATCTTCCTCCTTCACTCAGATCAATTATTAAGTCTGATTCTTTTAAGAAATCCCTAAAATTACACTTAGTCTCTAACTGGCTATGCTCTTGTACCCCATAGATAAATCCCATCCCCTAATATTCCTCTGTAGAATCCCTCTCTGTCTCAATTTCTCTAAACTTTCCCACTCTTTCTCAATAACTTCTTACATTGCTCTCTCATGCCTCTGCAGCCTAATACATTCTGTTCACCCCCTCTACACCCCGAACTCATCACCACTTTGCTTTGAACCCTGCATGCTCACATGTATATGCTATTTTCTTGTTCAACTTTCATACACTTCTAAGTTACTACATTCTTCTGTTTCCACTTATGCCCTCACTTTCAAAATGCTTCCGCTTTGTATGGAATATTAATGCCATATCTGCAATTTTATATATGCCTATCAATTGTATGTAGTAACGTGTTTATTAACTGTATGTTGTAATGTGTCCATTTTTTAATTATGCATCAACAATGTTTTTATTAGTTAAATGTAACAATGTGAGCTTTTCTCCCCGGGCCTCCACTGAAAATGGGCTCCTCTAGGCCCAGTGGACTTTCCTGGCCAACATATGCAATAAATAAATACATGTGTATCTTGGCTGCAGGTTTCAGAGAGTACGAATGCTGGCCTCTGTTCTACCTCCAAAAGTTTTGTCATCAAAACTCTTTTTTTCTACTTGAGTGTTTGCCTCCTTCTCTGTAACTTAAGTAAACTGACTCTTACACTAAGAGCTATAATACTTACCTTATAGCTTTAGGACACCTTAGGAAACCTTGTAAACTGCAAGAGGACTTTCCCGGCCAACAAATGCAACAAATAAATAAATGTGTATCTTGGCTGCAGGTTTCAGAGAGTACGAATGCTGGCCTCTGTTCTACCTCCAAAAGTTTTGTCATCAAAACTCTTTTTTTCTACTTGAGTGTTTGCCTCCTTCCCTGTAACTTAAGTAAACTGACTCTTACATTAAGAGCTAAAATACTTACCTTATAGCTTTAGGATACCTTAGGAAACCTTGTAAACTGCAATAGCCCCACTATGCTCGGGCTCTCTTCGCTCCCCTCCCTGCCCCCAATTTCCTCCCGCCCCCAGTACCTCTAACTTTATAGTACTATAGCCACTCCCCCACTTTCTAGAGCCTATCTGTTTTCCTCTAGGATAATTCCCCACACCCCTCATTCTTCTACCTACATTTTAATAGCAACTATTAGCTTTCATCTGGCATTCTCCCATCCCCCTTCCATTACCTTTACCTCACCACTCTATCTTCTGGTGTTGCATCACCAGGTAAAACAGTTCCTTAACTCACTAGCTGAATCACAGATAATGATATACTCCTCTTTACTGCCCCTCTTGTTCGCACCATACCTCCTTACCTTGTATGAAAACCAGTTTCTTAAGGGATTTCGGGTCCCAAAAGGCCATACTATCACCCCAGCTGTAAATCCTTCCACCTTCAACCATACTTACAGTACCAGATCCTATCCAACATCTTGTTCAGTCTATCAACATCTCAACCCCAGGCACATTAGCTCTAGATCCAAACACTACCACAAACTAATAAACAAATTCCTGAAGTTCATCACCAAGTATAGACTCAACCTAATACTTGGTGGTGATATTCACCCCAACCCTGGCCCACTCACTTCAGATACACATACCCCCTCTACTTGTAATCTAAGCTACAAACCTACAATTTATAGTCCAACTAACTCTCTCCTAGTCTGTCATCTCAATATTAGAAGCATTAATAACAAGGTACATGAATTGCATGCACTTCTGGATGTCCACTCCCCTGAGATTCTCTGTTTATCTGAAATCTGGTTAAAACCTAACACTACAGACAATGAAGTGTTACCACCTGGGTACAACATACACAGGCTGGATCGTGCTTCGAGGAAGGGGGGTGGGGTAGCTGTACTCTATAAATCTGAGTTGAATGTCACCATAGATGTAATACAACCACCTCAGAGATTCTTACCACCAAATTGCAACTTAATAAAAATAAATGCATTAATATCATCTGTATGTACATTCCCTCAGGTAACAATATATCTGCACTTGAAGATATCCTGCACTAGCTATCATGTCACTACCCCCATGAAACCCTACTACTTGGAGACTTTAACATAGACTGGGGCACCTGTTCCTCAGAATCCCCAACCACCCATATTATCCTGAATGCATTTACACAAATTATATCCACCCCTACCAGGATATGTAAACCCAACCACAAAAGAAAGCATACTTGACTGGGTACTCATAAATAGTCACCCCCAACTGTACACCTCTGGTACCCTCCTTAATGGCCTAAGCGATCACCTTTTCACATATGTAATTAAGCACAAAATCATTAATTCCCAACAACTCTTACTCAGAAAGGTTAGAAACAATAAAAACTTTGATCCTGCCAAATTCCAACAAGAACTAAACTCATGTAATTGGTCTATTCTAAAACACCTCCCCTTAGAGGAAGCAGTAGCATACTTTAACAACAAATTCCTTGAGATCCTTGATTTGCATGCACCTGTTCGTTCAAAGAGAACCAAGGCAAAAACTGCGCCATGGCTTTCTAAAGAGTCTAAACTCAAAAAGACCCTAAGAAACAAAGCATGGGCTTTATGGCATTCTTCTAAAAACCCTCAAGATCACATTAAATACAGGCAATCCAGGAACAAAACCAAAAAATCAATTTTACAAGACAAAAAAACAATACTACTGTAATTTACAGACAGTAAATCAAAATAACCCTCAGAAGTTTTGGGCAGGTTTAAATAATCTACTACATCCTGGACAAACTTCAAACCCCAATCCCTGCTGCTACTATTGAGAAAACCCCTGAAGATGTTTCTGACAGTTTTAACCAATTCTTTACTGAGACAATTCAAGCCCTAGCTAGCCAACTACCTCCTAGCTCCCCTGGTCCTGAAAGCAGCACGCCTAGAAACCTACTTGCATTCAGCTTCCAACCAGTCACCACTTCACTTATCCGTACCTTGATCAAAAAATTAAAACCCACTACACTTTCTGCTGATCAACTCCCTTCCAAGTATCTACAAAAATCAACTGATGCTATTGCTTACCCCATCTCAATACTAATCAACTGAACCACAGTAGAAGCTAAAATTCCCATCATCTGGAAAATATCCTATGTAATCCCACTTGACAAAGGAGGCAGCTCTACTGAATTCTCAAATTATAGGCCAATAGCTATATTCTCTCTACTTGCAAAGATTATGGAAAAATGTATTCATAGACAACTCATGCACCACCTAATCCAGAATCACCTTATAGCAGACACTCAGCATGGCTTTCATCCTCATCACAGCACTACTTCAGCCCTCCTAGCTTTTACCAACACCATAAACCATAATCGCAACAATAATTATATATCCTCAGCCCTCTTCTTGGATCTTTCCAAGGCATTCAATATGGTTGATCACCAACATTTAATCCACACCCTGAAAACATTCTGTCTAGATACTAGAGCCCTTCAGTGGTTTCAATCCTACCTGAATGTTCGACAGCAGGCTGTCCTCTGGCAGAACAAACTCTCTAACTTTCTACCTAACACCCTTGGAGTACCACAAGGCTCTATACTAGGGACCTTGCTGTTCTCCATCTTCATTAGCGACCTTTATACTGTCATCCCAAAAGTCAGCTGTATCCAATATGCTGATGACTATACTCTGATTTGCTCAGCCACATCTCCAGTAGAGTTATGGTCAGCTACCCAGACCACCTTTAATACAATAGAAAACTGGCTTTCTGAACATCGTCTGATCCTAAATCCCCAATAAACTAAAATGCTGTTATTTTCACCAACACGTAGGTCTACTGCTTTCACCTTTACCATAAATTCAAATGATGGCACAATAATCTCCCCTGACCCTTCTACAAAACTATTAGGTGTCATCATAAACAATAATTTAAAATTCAACCTACATGTTAACCAAACTATCAAAACCATCAATAAAAAACTAGGGTCACTTTACAGAATAAAAGCCTTCCAAACCCCTCCAGCTAAAATTGCCATAGCTCGCTCTCACCTTCTTTCAACCCTTCTGTATGCATCCCCTCTACTCTTGAATTTAAACAAGACTGTCCTTAACAAACTCTCAATTTGCTACAACCACATTGCCAGGTTTGCTACTGGGCTGCCTTTTAGGACACATCATTGCATCAATCTAAATCAGCTTGGGTGGCTTGAACTACCCAGCCTAATCCAATATAACCAACTGATTATGGCCTATAAAATCCTCTATAATCTGGACAATACTCCTGCACTTAAAAATATTATCACCCCCTATAACAATCCTAGATCGCTTTGATCCTCTAACAAACTACTAATTCAGACTAGCAAAATTAATAACACAGCTGGTGACTCTCTCTTTGCAAACTCTGTAAGTAGATCCTGGAACTCTCTTCCAGCTGATATTACCTTACTTTCCACCTTAGGTCAATTTAAAACTAGACTCAAACAACATTTGTCACTTAACTGGCTATGTCAATGTATCAAGCCTGGCTAACTCTCTCTAGAATGTGTAAAAATCTGTTAACCAATTTACTGTGTAATTTAATTTAATCCTGACTTGCGCGCAGGATTAACTCTAACCTGTGGAACTTGTTTAACTTGCTTACTTATGTAATCTCTGTAAATAGTCTGTAATATGTAATACTGGTATTATGTAATGCTGTATCTGCTTACCCTTGGAGTTGTTCTCCCCAGGCCTCCACTGAAAATGGACATACATCCAGTCGGACTATCCCAGTCAACAAATGTAAAATAAAACAAATAAATAAATAAATAAAAATCAACAGCTTTCTTTCAGTCTCTTCTTTCTCTGACTGCTATTCCAGCCAGACAGTTTCTTCAGGTCCTGAGTTTTGTGGTCTCTTCTCTTCCATTGTTCCCTCTTGCTATATTGCATACGCAGGAGAAAAAAATGGTACCTAAAGTCAGGTTGGCTGCAACATTGTAACCCTCTGGATTTCAGCATACCTGTTCTTCCTTGTCTCAATGGAAAATTCAATTGTTGTTTACAAATATTACCCTCAACCCAAGCATCCCCTTTTAGCCTCAAGTTCCTTGTCAAGATCTATTTACCAATGACTCATACATGGGGTAGGGGGCTTCCTGGGGTCGCCTAAAGGATCAGGATCTCTAGCCCCGCCCATCAGTACTCAGACCATATCAGTATCAAAGAGATGACAGGTCTGATTCTGGCCCATCAGGCTTTCACCCCATTTTCTCTCTCCAGATCCTTTGAAGATTTACACAGACAACACCACAGTGATATGCTTTGTCAAAAAGCAGGGGGCTGAAATTCTTACCTTCTCTGCAGGCCGGCTCTTCAGGCTGGGATCTGACTATCAGTTATCAGCTAACTCTTCTGGCAGTGTACATTCCTTCAGAGCACAATCTAATGGCAGACTTTCTGAGCAGGTCCAAACTGCAGGCTCACTAATGGATGCTTCACAGAGACATATTTCTGGACAAAGTCCATCTGTGGGGAATTTCTCCGGTAGATCTTTTTTCCTCCCTTCTGAATAGGCAGCTCCCTTGTATCGGTTCCAAACTGCCATGCCATCTGGCATGGAAGATGGACACCCTTTCTTTTCCTTGGAAGGGGGTGTTTCTTTATGTTGCCCCTCCTCTTCCTATACTTTCAAGAATGCTGTAGAAGATTCATCTGGACTTCCCAGAAGTCTTGCTCATGATTCCTTTTTGGCCCAGGCAGAACTGGTTCCACCTCTTAATGCATCTGACAAAGGGCAATCACCACAACTTAAATCACTCGTTGGACTTCCTCACACAGGACAAGGATTCACTCATTCATCCTCACTTTTCCACTCTTCAACTGACACTGTGGGTGATAGGGTTTTGATCCCTTTCAGGTACTTCTTTTCTGAGGACGTGCTCAAAGTTTTACAGAAGGTAAGGAAGCCTGCAATCAGAAAGTCTTATATGTCCAAATGGAAAAGATTTTCTGTCCAATGTCATACTCATAGTCAAGATCCTTTTCCACTGGGGGGGGGTCCCTTTGGTTCTCTCCTATTTGTGTGAATAATTGCTCAAGTCTGCCTTGACCTATTCTTCTGGAAGGCCCATTTGTCTGATATTCCTGTTTGTCTACCATTGAGTCCTCCTTTGGCTTCTCATTTTGAGGTCAAACAATTTCTTAAAGGGGTTCTGCATCTTAGACCCCCCCAAGGAAGCCTATTCCTCCTCCTTAGGACCTTCATTTTGCTTTCAGAAAAATTGGCTCAGGCTCCTTTTGAGCATGCAGTTTAATCTTCTTTGCAACATTGAACCTGGAAGACTGTTTTGTTTCTTTCTCTTACCTCTGCTCAGAGGGTTTCTGAGCTTCAAGCCCTCATGGCCATTCCTCTTTTTTTTTCATGGAGACAGAGTGTCTCTTTGTAGTAATCCTTATTTTCTGCCCAAGGGTGTTAATGAGTTGTTCTTAAATCAGGCAGTACAACTCCCTTCCATTTTTCTTTCTCCACAGTCTGCTAGAGAGAGAGTCTGGTATACCTTGGATTTGCACAAACAGCTCAGGTATTATTTGGATAAAACTAAGTCCATTTATACATCTGACCATCTTTTTGGTTCTTTTCATCCAAGGACTATGGGTTTAGCTGTTCCCATGCAACCCATCTCCTGCTGGATTTCTAAGGTCATTTCATGTTGCTATTCTTTTCATCGTAAGGGTCGGTCTACTTCCATTAGAGCTCATTCCACGCAGGCTGTTGCCTCTGTTGGTGCCTTCTTCAAGAGCTTGTTACATCAATTCCATCCCTGAACCTGCTCCTCAGTGCATACCTTTATTAAGCATTATAAATTGGATATGCTTTCCAAAATCAGTGCAGGTTTTGCTAGAGCCATTATGCATGGATTTGTTGAGGGCTCTTCCCAGCCTTTCTCCTCCCAATACTTTTTTTGAGCTTTTGTAGTCTTCCTACAGTGAAGAATACTGCAACAGTGATATATAAGGACATAGTACAGTTGTGTAAGTCTTACCATAACAGTAGATACCCTTCTCTTCATAGTTGTAGAAATCGGTCTCTCTTTCCATCCCCTTTTTTTTTTCTTTTGGGCTTTGATTTGGTTACCCTCCAGGCAAAGGGTCTCCCCCTTTTTCTTCTGCATTTTCTGTACTTGGATGTGTATAGCATCCTTTTTTGTCCTAAGAAGATTGTTCTTTACTGGGGTAATTCAGTTCTGGGTAACTGCATTCGTACATCACATAAGTGGAGACAAAGGTGCCGCAAAGAGCACAGCTCCAACTAAAAACAAATCAAAATGAAGCACCAGGAGCTGCAATGAGTACAGAGAGTACCAAACTTTAATAAATACATGAAAAATAAGCAAATTAACTTTCACACTAAACGCTTAACTTTCTCACCACATTTTTCATTCCAAATGGAACTTCTACAGACGATACATTAAAAATCATACATCACCTTTATGCCTTACATCTTGTGTGGGGAGCATATGTGTGACATATGACACATATAAAATTGCCGGGCATTAGACTATCTTTGGTAAGACATACTAAAGTTACAAATACTACAACAGTGAAGAGAAGGAAATCTGCTGTTATGGTAAGATTTTACACTTCTGTACTATTCTGGTTGAATCAGCACAGCTAATATGATTTCATATTGTTATTTGTGCTATTTATTGCTCAATCAGTAAAAAAACGTTCTGAACAAATGTTTGTGCCTTGGTGACTGCAAGAAGTGTGTAGCGCTCTAAAGGAGATTCACAGAAAGCTACTGGCAGTGGTCTGTAGTTAAGACCAAAACATCAAAAAAGCACTTCACCTGGAATTTAATGCAGTTATTAATTATGTGATTTTGAATTACTAATACCAATAATTTGTAAAGGCAACAAGACTGACTTTTAGTCTGACTTGATTAACTTTATTTAGAGTATGCGATCTAATATCACATCTTAAGAAAAATACATAGCAAGTTGTTTTACAGTATTTTATTTCATTGATTTACATCAATTATAGATTTGTAGAAACACTGACACTTAAGGAAGGGTACAGAATTAGTCCCTTGATATACATTACATTTGATTACCGGGATCAAGCCATGCAAATCATAATGAAGGGAATTCCTGCACTACATTGTAATAAATTTAGTTGATGGACTTGAGACATTTGATACTAAACATACCCAGCCTGCACCTATCATCTACTTGTTACCCCAATATAACCTTTCCTCTCCAGCTGGGCTGTTACTTCTTAGGTCACTGCAAGCCTAACTTTGACTGTGCATATTGTATGTGCAAATTATTTGTCACATTACACTGTAATGAAGGAATTTTAAGGATCCATAATAGAATGACATTCCTGAGATTGCTGGCATTTTTTTTTTATTTACTAAAGAAATTCCAAATGCAGGGACATTGTACGTGCAGCTGTACCTCAGCTTTTTAAGGGTGACTAATCAGCTAAAGCCAGCATTTGCTTGTGCATGTCACTGCATTGCCTCTTACATTTTACATCTTTATCTGAGAGTAAAACTGAGCAGGTCAACCTTGTAAAAGGAGTAAGGGCTCAGAAAGATTTGATCGGTAAACATTTTTAATGCTCCCCACTCTCTATTCATTTATTGTGTCTCCCTAACTTCTACCATCTTTCTTCTGAAACCACCCCTCCCCAAAAAGACACCCCGATGACTCTTTATCAATGATCTCACACATATCCATAAACTGGGTGCACCGACTGGATTGTTGGGAAGCACAGCCATACCAGCTGCAGACATTAAAAGTGGAAAGCAAGGCTCAGTGAATAAATGTGATATGAATGCTGGTATCACCATCATCAGACATCCACATAACAACCCCCCAATCATCAGAAATCATTTCTACTTCAGGATTCCTGGTATGTACAATACAGAGTAGGACAGGAGAACAGGCAGAAGATGCCTTACCTCCCAGAACACTTTCAGATGTTTGGACACATTTTTAAACTCAGGTTACTGACAACACAGAACACCCCCCACCCCGTGTCAGTGGATTCGCTTATTAAAATACTCTTAATAATCAAACTTGTTCAGTTTCAGGCAGCCGTACTGATTTGGGGGTTTTAAGGGGATTTTCACAAGCACTTGTGTGGAATCTATGGAACTGAATTATTTAATAGCCCTAAGGAAAGAGCAAGTTCAAAACTGAAAAATAAGCACAAAACCAGCTGTAACCCATACTTAATGTTTAAATGGTGAATCACTTAACAATTCATGGGCATCGTGACCTAATATAAAATCATTTGGCTTGGAAAGAGAAACAGGTTTTCACCTGGTAAGAGCTCAACATAAAAAAACGGACTTCTTTTTTTCACTTATACCTGTATTATAAATATTTTAATATCTCTCCAAAGGCATTTTGAAAGCATTATACTATTTAGAAACGTCTTATGTTACCGAGCTTTATTCTGCATTTTTTTACTTCCTTCTTTGCACATAATAAAGACACCACAACTCCACAACCATATCTCAGACTTCTTGTCCTGTTGTCTGTTTTTCCAACCTGGGCATCATGATGTCTTTTTTTTTAGTTCATAGGATGATACTAGGCTATTGGCCCAGAGGCCTTAATAAGCCTAGCCAAGAATTTCACCCATGCTCCCACAAAGTCAGCACCTGTTTTCTCTGTCCAACTGTTTGATAACTGGAGATGTAAAAGATAGTATAGAAACTTGAGAAGCTTCAGCTTCTAATGAAGGAATGTCAACAATTAATTTCTCTTATTATCAAGCGACAATAGCAAAAATTTAAAAGTGTAAGCCTACCTGTTCACTATTCTGAAAGCCAAGGTGGAAGAGGTATAAACATTCTTCCTAATCCTATCAAAGGCCTTTCCCAGTTTTCAGAAGGGATAGCATTGGCTGCCATAATAAGTTTGGCAGAAGCTGACTTTAACAAAACAATTACTGCAGAATATGACCTGAAGTTATCAAACAGGAATGTGTGTCAGGAGCACTTTACACCATGTATCTGATTTTCTTGAAGTATGCAACTGACTGTTAGGCAAACTGCTAGCTGACAATACATAAAAGCATATTCTAAAGCTGGCAACACACGAGGAACAGATGCAAGTAGAGGAAATCCACCTGTAACAATTCACAATATCTCGGTAGAGATTTTGGGATTTCTTTTTGTTCCCAATGAAATAATTCCCTCGTTTTGACAATGGTATCAGAAAAACAGCCTTTTCTGAAAGGGAGACTGAAGAAAAACTTTCCTTAGAGTTAGATTCCCTATACTAAGGAGATGAAATTTGAGATAAAAGTTGAGAAACATGGACCCAATCCAAATGTTGTCCCTCAAACTGTGAAGCTGTATCTGAGTGACAAAGAGACAGAGAGAGAGAGAGAGAGAGAGAGAGAGAGAGAGAGAGAGAAGAAAATCTTCTACTTTTAAATGGAGGAGAAGACTCAGCATTTAGAAAGTGAGAAGCTCTAAATAATCCCTTAGCAGAGTCCAGCCAATCTTTTCCATGAGTATTAGGTGAAGAAAAAGGTCTATTTTTTTGTTTTCTTTTCCCTGGAGACCCCCCCCCCCACGCCAAAAAAAAAAAAAACAGGACAGTCCCTTCCTCAAGAATGAAGCTCTTCAGGGCAGCTTAGCAAAGGAGCGTTTTCCAGTCCCTTCCCCGATGCTGGCAAGGGTGGTTCTCCCTCATCTGTACATGCCTGTCCTCTGGTCCTTAGTGGCTTCCCAAGGAGCTACACCACATGGATCAAGAGAAAGAGATGATGGCCCAAACAACAACTGATAGCCACAGTGAAGTCACCCATATGGATTACTTTTTTTTTTCTTCTTGCAGCTCTAAGAAGAATCAATAAATTTATCAGGACCCAGGTCCAATCAAGTCTTATCCATGAAAGGAGTCTCCCAGGCAGAAAAACTACTTTAAGTTGTAAAATTTAGTGTCAAACACCAAATCACACTAGCACCAGCCCCCTCACAACACTGTTATGCAGATGCAGCACACCCTTTTTTCACACAGAAAGTTAAATTAAAATAATAAATCCCCAGAGGAACCCAGGACCATCTGTCAGCCAAAAAAGGTGAATGAAAAGTGGTTAGTGGAGCTTAAAAATGTTGGTACAGAATACTGTCAGGAATAAATAGTTTTGAGGTAAAACATTTTAATGACAACCCTCAAAACCAAAAGTTCAGGTTCCTGTAAATAATATATGAAGCAATTAGCAATTTTTATCTCATAAAAGTAAATAATTTCACAGGACTCTTTTCAATGAACCATAGCTAAAAAAAAAGAAGTTATGTACCTACCATAATGTTCCATGTTAGTTGTCCTTCATCTCACCTTCTTTCTTGCTGGATGGGTTTGGAGCTGATCCTCGACTCTGACTCGGCCACTTTCTATAGCTCGAGAGCTCTTTACTGCCTCAAATCTACCCCTTATCCCAGAATGCCCAGCGTCAGCTACCTAGATCTAGTTTGAGATAGCTCACACTAGACATAATCATAGAAGATAATCCATTATTATTAAACCTGGATACACAGTAAATTGCCATGGTTTGCTTGGGAAGCAACTAATAACAAAACAAGTTAGCCAGTGAAACCATTGAAAAAACTCCTCTCAATCCTCGAGGAAGGGGGGAGGAGGGAGGGACGCAAGAAGGAAGGCGAGATGAAGGACAACTAACATGGAACGTTATGGTAGGTACATAACTTCTTTATGTTAAGTTGTCTATCTCGCCTTTGTTCTTTCTGGTTGGGACAGCGTCCCTAGCACCTAGAATCCTGGGTGGCTCATTGGAACAGACTCTTCAGAACCTTGAAACCAAAGAAAGCCCTGCCCTGGGAAACCACATCTACTCTGTAATGAGAACTAAATGAATGAGGATCTGCCCAAGTAGCTGCTGCACAAATTGAATCTATGGGCAATCTAGATTGAATAGCTACCAAAGTAGCTACTGACCTGGTTGAATGACCTTTGGGTTTTGCTGGAAGATCCTTTTGTTGCAAATGGTAGGTATGGGCAATGGTGTCTGATAACCATTTTGACAAGGTTACTTTAGAAACTGGAAGGCCTTGTTTGTTGTTAGCAAATGAAAGGAACAACTGATCTGATTTTCTCATCTCTTTAGATCTATGGAGATAGAAACGCAGTTGTCTATGCACATCCAGTTGGTGTAATCAGTACTCTGCCTTGATGGAATGACTGGGGAAAAAGACAAGAAGTTCAATGGATTGATTCAAATTGTGTTCTGAACAAACTTTAAGTAGAAAAGATGGGTTGGTTCTCAGAGAAACTCTGTCTTTGTAAAAAACTAGGTATGGAGGGTGAACACATAGTGCATGAAGTTCTGAAACATGTCTGGCAGAAGTAATAGCAGTTAGGAAGAGAGTTTTGCAAGAGAGAAATTTCAAAGAACATGATGCTGCTGGTTCAAAGGGTGGCAGTATCAAGGAGGCCAGAATCAAATTGAGATCCCAAGGTGGAAGGGGCTCTTTCACTGGGGGTCTAAGTAGAGATGTACCTCTCATGAAGGCCTTACAGAGTTTGTGAGACATTATGCTTGAGTTAAAAACTCCGATGTGAAAATTTGAAATGGCAGCTAGTTGTACTCTGATGGTAGCAGCAGCTGCACCAGATTGAAACAGTTCTGCTAAGAAATCCAAAATCTTGTGGACAGGAGCTGTAAAAGGATCTAAATTCCTGGATTCTGCCCAGTAAGAGAATCTTTTCCATTTGCTAGCATAAACTTTCCTTGTAGTTGTCTTATGGGAGGAAACAATAATATCATGCACTGCTGGAGAAATATTGGGGAGCCTGGCTAAGAGTGGAAGTGGAGTAACCAAGCTGTGAGCTTGAGAGATTGGAGAGATTGGTGTAGCCTGCCTGATCGATGAATCAAGAGGTCCGGTACTGGATCCAGAATCCAAGGCTGGGCTAGAAGGTGGGGGTGAAGGAAAGGAAACCAAATTTGTCATTTTTTTTTTTTTTATCAATTTACAGTAATACTGACCTTTCATCATTTACAGCAAATTCCTGAAAGAAAAAGAAAAAGTAATCAGAAGCAATTCACAGTTTATATATGCACATCTAAAGAGCTACAGTACATGTACATAAACAGCAATACAGAGTAACATACATGAACAAAAAGGCAAATTACAATGTGCAAGCTTTCCATGGGTAATTTGGGACTTGCAGCTTATTTTATATATATATATATATATATATATATATATATATATATCTACAAATATATCTATATCTAGATCTATATATATATATATATATATATATATATATATATATATATATATATATATAGATAGATAGATATAATATCTATATAAATATATATATATATATATATATATATATATATATATATAGATATAATATCTATATAAATATATATATATATATTTATATATACATCTATATATATAATATCTATATAAATATATATATATATATATATATATATATATCAATCTGGAGCATTTCTCCCAAGGCCTCCGCTGAAAACAGGATCTGTGGAACCCAGTCGGACTTTCCCAGTCAACAAATGTTAAATAAAATAAAAAAATAAATAAAATAAAAAAAATATATATATATATATATATATATATATATATATATATATATATATATATATATATATATATATATATATATATCGATTCACTTTAGAAGCTCAAGTTTCCAAAAACTCAAACTTCATATGGTCGAGACCATAAGTTCGAGTTTCGGAAACTCGTACTCCTAAAATGAAACATTAAAAAAAAAAAAAAAAAGTCAAACATAACTCCCCCCCCCACACTTAAATATACCAACTCCAAGATCACACTACAGTGGGGAAAAAAGGAAGTCTTCTATTCCGAGCTGTATGCAGAAGCGCAAAACGGGAGATTTCCTGTTTCCTGCTAACATCGCAAACATAATGAAAATAAGAAGTTATGTACTCACCATAACGTTCCATCTGAGTAGGTAATCTTCATTTGTTAGCAACCTTTGGGATTCGGATCCGACCTCGGATCCAAGCCGGCAGTTTTCAACAGCTTTAGATCCGAGCTCCAAGCTCCTCCCCCTACCCATAATCCCCTGCCAACCCTGACTGACCTCAGATCAAGTTTGCCCAACAGCAGAAAAGTGCTTGCAATGACTAATTCCAAGATAAAAGGATAAAACCCATGGACCTGAGTATGAGAACCTTAGCAAGTGAGGGGGCAGGAGGGAGGGACGGTTGCTAACAAATGAAGATTACCTACTCAGATGGAACATTATGGTGAGTACATAACTTCTTAATCTGAAGTAGGTAACTTCATTTGTGTAGCAACCTTTGGGAAAGAGTCCCCTGCTACCTGAACCTTGAGTGGCCTTTATGGAAGGATGTTCTGGAGAACTGCAGAGCCAAAGGATGCTCTCTCTCTGGAGATAATGTCCAATCTGTAATGATTGATAAAGGTATCAGATGAAGCCCAAGTGGCTGCCAAGCAAATGTCATCCAAAGATACTCTAGCTCTGAAAGCCGCAGAGGTAGACATAGATTGAGTAGAGTGAGCATGGACTCCTTGAGGAGCTGGCCTGCCCGAACTGTCGTATGCCAAAAGAATGCACTGTGAAATCCATTTAGAAAGTGTGACTTTTGATACAGGTCGGATTTCCTATGACCAGATGTCCTGTGGATGTAGAAGCGAAGTTGTCTATGCACATCCAATGAATGTAACTTGTATTCCCCTTTGTTATGGTAGTTAGGAAAAAAGACCGGCAAGTTGATGGATTGGTTAATATTTGACTCAGGCAACCTTGGGAAGAAAGGAGGGATTGGTCCTGAGGTAAACTCTATCCTTATGAAAGGTCAAGTAAGGGGGTTTTACACATAGGACCTGTAGTTCAGAGACCCTTCGAGCCGAGGTAATAGCCACAAGAAAGGCCGTTTTCCATGAAAGGAATTTAAGATCTATGGAGGCTGCAGGCTCAAATGGGGGAGCTGTCAAGGCCTGAAGCACCAGGGTTAAATCCCAAGGAGGGACAACCTCCTTGACTGGGGGTCTGAGCAAAAAGTGCTCTTCAAAAAGGTCTTGCACAATTTTGAGGTAATCAAATGTCCCAAATCATTTCCAACGTGATAATGAGAGATAGCTGCTAGTTGGACCTTGACTGTAGAGGAACTAGCTCCTTGATGAAAAGGCCTGACAGAAAGTCTAATACAATGGGCAGAGGAGCTGTAAAAGGATCCAAAATTTTGCATTCCGCCCAAATGTTGAAACGTTTCCATTTGCTGCTATAAATCTTCCTAGTAGAAGACCTGTGCGCTGCTACTAGAATGGTTTTAACTGGGGAAGAGATACCGGGAGTCCTAGCTATGAGTGGAACTGGAGCAGCCAAGCCATGAGCTTGAGGTTGTCCAGGTTCGGGACTGGGAGATCTAGGGGGTGGGATATTACATCCGGACAGGGATCCAGAATCCAAGGAGGATTCACGAGATGAGACCAAAGGTAAGGGAACCAGGTTTGATGAGGCCAAAACGGGGCAATGAGGATTATCCTGCTCCCCAACCGACTGGCTTTCTGAAGAAATTTCAGCATTAGAGGAAGAGGCGGGTATGCATAAAGAAGACCGGGAGGCCAAGCATGCACCACAGCGTCTCTCGGGGGCTCCCCGGAGGGGGAAATGAGAGCAAAGTAGTCGTAACATTTTGTGTTCGAGGGAGAGGCAAAGAGATCGCAACAGGGTTGACTCCATTTGGAGAAGATCCGATTCGCTATCTCGGGATTCAGAGACCACTCGTATGGTAGCAGGATGGTGCGACTTAGTTTGTCCACTAGGATGTTGGACCGTCCCGGAATATGCATTGCTATGAGAAAGTGGTTGGTTGAGACAGCCCATTCCCACACTCCCATGGCCTCTCGACAGAGTGGATAAGACCTGGTTCCCCCCTGTTTGTTGATGTACCAGACAACCGACATGTTGTCCATCTGAATCGCAATCGTTCCTATGAGAAGAATGTCCTGAAGTGCTTGCAACGCCAACAGCACTGCCCTCATCTCTAGGACGTTGATATGCAGTGAGGTCTCCATGAGGTTCCACGTGCCTTGGACTGTCCTGCCCGAACAATGCCCCCCCCACCCTAGGCGGGAGGCATCCATGGTCACCGTGGCCACAGGAGGGGAAATAGAAAAGGGGTGTCCTTGCTGAAGGTCTGGAGATTGGAGCTACCATAGGAGGGCCCTCTTGCAAGCCCTGCTGAGAGGGATGGGATGGCTCAAAGGGTAGCGAAGAAGGGACCACTGGACCTGGAGGGTCCATTGTAAGACCCTCATGTTCAAACGAGCTATTGGCAATAAGTTGATTGCTGCCGCCATTAAGCCAAGAGCCCTCAGGACCAAATCCGCCGGGGGAGCTGGAGATTGTAGAATGGCCTGCACATGTAGCCTCAGGGATAGTAGCCGGTCTGTGGTCAAGAAAGCTAGGAGCTTGTTCTTGTCCAATTTGGCCCCTATGAAGTCTATAATCTGAGTTGGAGTAAGAGACAACTTCTCTATGTTGATAGTGATCCCCAGCCGGGGAGCTAGACGGAGAAAGTAGTTTCTGGCTGAGCAGAGTAGATGCCTTGTCGGGGTGGTCAGGAGCCAGTCGTCCAGGTACGCAAAGACCTGAATTCCCTGGCGCCTCAGGTGGGCCGCTATAACTGCTAACACTTTGGTGAAAACCCTGGGGGCTGTGGTGAGACCAAAGGGGAGGACTCTGAATTGGTAATGACTGGCTCCTAGCCAGAAGCGGAGGAACATCCTGGATTGCCTGTCCATCAGAATGTGGTAGTACGCATCCTTGAGGTCTATAGAGCACATCCAATCGTTCTCCCGTAAGAGGGGGAGAATAGATTGAAGAGTGACCATGCGGAACTTCTCTTTGGTTACTGACAGATTCAAGGAAGAAAGGTTAAGGATGGGTCTTAAGTCCCCCGTCTTTTTTGGCACCAAGAAGAACCTGGAGTAGAACCTGGACCCGCACTGGTCTGAGAGGATGAGTTGGATGGCTCTTTTTTGCAGCAAATGCTGGATTTCCATTGCTGTGGCCTCCCTCTGAACGGGTGGGACATCGGGGAGGTATCTGGGGCTGTGTGGGTAACAAGAGAAGAGAATCTGATATCATCTGGATATGATGCGAAGCACCCAGCGGTCTGTCGTGATGGACTCCCAAGCTGCTGGGTGCCTCGAGAAATGCCCCCTGACTGCCTCCAGAGTGAAGCAATCGGGCAACCCCTCAGGGGTGTTGCGTGGGTTGGTCCGAGAAGGGTACTCTGGATCCAAAGTTCCGCAGGCCCCCTCTGCCTCTAGGGTGGTGTCAACCCTGCCCTCCTCTGCCACGGAAGGGCTGGGAGTCCGGAGCGGAACGGAACTGTTGTGACTTCCGGAACCACATCTTCTTCTGTCCCTTTTGGTGCTTAGAAAAGTACCTCTGGGGAGCAGAGAAGTGGACTCCGATGGCAGACAACGTCTTCCCGTCCTTCTCACTCTGGACCAAGGTATCTCGCATGGTTTTGCCAAAGAGGGCATAACCATCAAAAGGGGCATTAGCAAATGACACCTTGAAAGGCTCCGCAAAATCACAGTGTCGTAGCCAGGCCTGACGTCTCATAACGAGGCCCGCCCCGCCGGCTCTAGCGGCTCCTTCTGTGGCATGAGACAGAATCCACATAGAGGTGTTAGAAATGGAACGTAGAGTGGCCATCCAGGTGGAGTGCAATTGTTTGTCCTCCGCTGACATAGACTCGGGGGCGATGCAGCATACTCTTTAATAAGGTCCCACTGCAGTCGGAGCATGTGTGCCATGTAGTTCAGTGACCTCACCGAGAAGGTTGCTGAACTAAACACCCACTTCCCTAGGCGGTCCATCGACCGAGACTCCTTGCTCGGGGGATGAACCGATGGGACTCTCCAGAGCAAGTTCCCTCTTGGTGGCCACCACCACCAACATGGCATCTACCGGGGGACCCTTACTCCAGTGTGACTTGTCAGGGGGTGGGCTAAGGATTTTGTCCGGGCACTTGGGGACTGGCTCCACAGTGTCCAGCTCCTTCCATGCCCTGGTAGTGATCAAATCTACCAGGGGGGTGGCTGGAGGGGACACCCAAGAGGTAGACGGGCCTGCTTCAAACGCCTCCAGGAACACGGATTCGTCCGAGGTAGGCTTTGCGGCAGACCATCCCCCCTTTATTCTGAGCATCTCCATGATGTCACCAAATGAGACATCTTCGAGGGGTGATCTTGGGGAGCCTTCCCCTTCCGCCAAATCCGTGTCCTCTGTCAAGGACTCGGGGGAGTCCAGGTGCCTCCTCTTGCACCTTTGCTTGTGAGGGACCTCCTCGGGGGGGCTGTCCGAGGAGGACTCACCAGCAATGTCTTGATCCACAGGAACTACCTGGAACGTCAATGCAGGCTGCCCCTGGGGCTGGGTGATGGAAGCAGGGCCCAACTGAGAAGGAGTGCAGGGTGGAGCCATGGCAAGGGCAGGGGGCCTGGAATCCCTCGACAGAACCCTCTCCACCACGTCGAATGCTGAGGGAAAGCTGCTCTCTCTGGGAGCCGAAAGCAGACTCTCCCTCTGATCCGATGGACGGATCGGGGCCGTGGCCGAAGCGATCGGATCCGATGGACTGGTATGCTCCGACCCGGACGGTGCCGATGGCATACCAATACCGCCGGATCTGAAGCTCAGCCCTCGGCTCCGAGAGCTCGGATCCAAAGATGGACCTGACAGACTCGAGGGAAGTGTCGGTGCCGAAGTACCCGAGACTATCTGTGCCGACACACCCCCCAGCTCCAAGGCTGTCCGGCTCTGACGACTCCGAACCCGGAAAATGGGACAGAGAAGGAGCTATCGGGGCAAAGAATGGGGTCGTGCTCCCCCCTGGAGGGGGGGAGGCAGGAGCACTCCCATCTGCAGTTGGGCCTGGAGGAATCTTATCATCATCCGGTCCAAATCTGCATCAGTGAGACTTCTTGTGGATCTCAACGAGGCCACCGAGGCGGGAGTGTCGCCTCGATGACCTTGACAGAGATCGGGTCTCCTCCTCCTCAGGACCCAGTGAAAAGCATGGGGACTGGATCCAAGAAGGAGGAGAACCAGAAGACCTGGAGGGAGAAGATCGCTTAGCCGGGGGAGGCCGAAGTGGAGGCCTCGGCCCGCCACTTGTGGTGCTTCTCCCTCTTCCTTTCCTTCCTAGCCTCCCTCTCCTCTGAGCCCAAGGTGGGAGGTTGAGTCCCAGCCAGGGGAGGGAAGCAGGAGTGGCAGCCGCTGCAGCCGCTGCGGGAGCCATGGAAGGACTGGAGGTAGAAGCCAAATCCGGAGGCAGAAGACCCGCCAGAATAAGCTTAGACCTCCGGTCCATGAGTGTCCTGGGGTTGAACACTGCACAAATGGTACAAGCAGAGGACAGGTGTTCAACCCCAAGGCACAATACAGACCGAGTGTGGCCATCCGCTGGGGGCAGCTTATGGCCACACTCGCACTTAGAAAACACCAACTATGGGGCCTCAGATATACTGGAAAAGAAAACCCACACACACAAGGCCCCAACACACACACACACACACAACACTGACGGAACCATGAAAGGTAGGGGAAGGAACTAAAACTTAAACTAAATTTAAATTAAATTTAAAATAAACTAGAGAGAAGGCTATAAGGAGGTTAAACACACTCTCACACCAAAAATAGCAAAAAGGATATGAAAAGTTAAATTTTTTTCCTCACGAGGAAACAAAAGCACCGGAGACTCAGGATCAAGCTGCTGAACGAAACCATGGCAAACTAGATCTGAGGTCAGTCAGGGTTGGCAGGGGATTATGGGTAGGAGGAGGAGCTTGAAGCTCGGATCTAAAGCTGTTGAAAACTGCCGGCTTGGATCTGAGGTCGGATCCGAATCCCAAAGGTTGCTACACAAATGAAGTTACCTACTTCAGATCATTATTTACACACAGAGCGCATAGGGGTCCTTGCCCCTTGCAACAACATCAAATTTCAGGTAAGTAAAGTGTTATTTTTTAACACTTTACATGTTTGAGTTACTGAAAACTCGAGCATATGGTCTCAGCTATATGCAATTTGAGCTTTCAGTTACTCGAGCATGTAAAGTGATCCCATAGAGATATATATATATATATATATATATATATATATATATATATATATATATATATATATATATATATATACATATATATATATATATATATACATATACACACACACACACACACACACACACACACACACACACACACACACATATTTTGCATGTAAGTGCATGTGCGCCCACGCGCGCGTGTGTGTGTATCTATATCTATACATACCTGTTTTTCTCCCTCTCTCTCTCTCTCTCTCTCTCTCTCTATATATATATATATATATATATATATATATATATATATATATATATGGAGATCTATATACATATATATATATATATATATATATATATATATATATATATATATATATATGGAGATGGAGATTATCTATACACGTATATATATATATATATATATATATATATATATATATATATATATATATATGTGTGTATATCGACGTGTGTGTGTGTTATATGTATATCTACGTGTGTGTGTGTGTGTGTAGCACAGTTAGTCACAGTACAGCAACCAAAGATGCATTTTTTTTCCTCAGACATTTCTGATGAAAGATTATTCCAAGTATCAGTGATAAAAAGAAGTTATGTTCTTACCATAACGTTCCATGTGAATTGTTCATCTCGCCTTTGTTCTTACACACGGGTTCGGAGCCGAACCTCGGCTCTGGGTCGGCCACATCATCAGCTCTGCATCTTCGAGAAAGCTCGAGGCACAGTTGTATCCCATGATCCCCTGGTGCTAACCCTCAGATCTAGTTTGCTAACACCAGAAGAATCCCACCAACCACTGCACCCTATGCGCACTGAACACAACACACTGACTGATGCACTGTCACACTCCAAAAGGAAAGGTGCACTCCCTGGCATACCCTAGGAAGCTCAGAAATCTATACAGCTGGAGAAAACTCAACCCGAATCCAGTCATACCCGTTCTTCCAGAACGCGGGAAGGGGGATGGAGGGAGGGAATGTAAGAACAAAGGCGAGATGAACAATTCACATGGAACGTTATGGTAAGAACATAACTTCTTTATGTGAAATTGTTTGATCTCGCTGTTTGTTCTTACACATGGGTAGCGTCCCTAGCTCCTTTACCCTGGGTGGCTCAAGGGAGAACATTCCTGAGAACAGTGGAACCAAAAGATGCCCTGTCCCTGGAGTTTTTATCTAACTTGTAGTGAGCGATAAACATATGCAGTTTTGCCCAAGTTGCCACTGCACAAATGGTATCCAATGGCAGGCGAGCGGCATGGGCTAGAGATGTAGCAACCGCCCTAGTAGAATGAGCCTTGGGTTTAAAAGGGAGTTGTTGCTTGGATTCCAAATAGACGTAATTTATACATTTTGAAAGCCATTTAGATAAGGTAACTTTCATTACTGCCATTCCTTTCCTTTGGTCAGCATATAACACAAACATGTCCACTGGTCTGACTTTCTGCATTCCTTAGTCTAAGTAAAATCTCAGTTGTCTGTGAACGTCCAACTTATGCAGCATGTATTCCAACTTGTTAGAGTGATTTTTGAAGAAGGTGGGTAGTTCAATAGACTGATTAATATTTAGAACCAAGCAAACTTTCGGAAGAGAGGATGGACTGGTACGCAAAGTCACTCTGTCTGGATGAAAAGTCATGTATGGAGGTTGCACAGACAATACTTGCAACTCTGAAACTACGAGCGGAAGTGATGGCAACTAGAAAAAGTGTCTTCCACGACAGGTGCTTCAGAGGGGTCATGGAGGCTGATTTGAATGGAGGCAAGATGAGCCGGGATAACATCAAGTTAAGATTCCATGGGGCAACCGGGTTCCGGAAAGGAGGGCGGAGATGAAAAGTACCTTTCATAAAGGCTTTGCAAAGTCTGTGAGACATGAGAACCATCTCCCTCACCAACATGAAAATTAGATATGGCCGCAAGTTGTACCCTTATCGTAGAAGTCGATGCTCCCTCGTGAAATAACGTCATAAGAAATTCTAATATCTTGTGTACTGGAGCCCCAGATGGGTCTATACCCCGTTGCGAGGCCCAATATGTAAAATGTTTCCATTTGCTCCTGTATAGCTTCCTTGTGGATGGCTTGTGGGAAGCTACAATTATGTGCTGTACTGCAGGGAACAGTAAGTCTGACCTGGCTAAGATGTGAAGCGGAGCAGCCAAGCTGTCAGTTTGAGGGACTTGAGAGATGGGTGAGGAGCTCCCGACGAGTGCGTCAATAGGTCCGGCACTAGGTCCAGAATCCATGGCTTTTCCACTTGATGGGTTTGAAGAAAGGGGAACCAGATCTGTCGGGGCCAGAATGGGGCTATCAAAATTATGGTCCTTTTCAGACATCTGGCTTTCTGTAGGAATTTGAGTATTAGGAATAGGGGGGAAAGCATATAGGAGACTCGGGGGCCAATCGTGTACCGGTGCGTCCCTGGGGGCACCCCCCAGAGGAGGTAGTAGGGAAAAGTAGCTTCTGCATTTGGCATTCAATGGGGATGCAAATAGGTCGCAGCAAGGCTGGCCCCATCTGCAAAATATCTTTTCCGCTACCTGAGATTTGAGGGACCACTCGTGAGGCAGCAGGATGGCTCTGCTCAACCTGTCTGCAATGACGCTGGATGTCCCTGGGATGTGCATTGCTATCAGAAAGTGTCCAGTGGACACAGCCTATTCCAAATCCTGAGGGCCTCTCTGCACAATGGATAAGACCTGGTTCCTCCCTGTTTGTTGATGTACCAGACTACTGACATATTGTCTGTCTGAACTGTCACTGTTCCCAGAGGTAAGGACTTGTGAAAGTGTTGCAATGCTAGAAACACTGCCCTCAGCTTCAAGACATTGATGTGCAGATTGTACTCCAACTTGGACCATTGACCTTGGACCGTTCTCCCCTGAAAAAGTCCCCCTCCACCCTATCAGGGAAGTGCCCGTGGTTAAGGTTGCTGTGGGACTGGGCAGTACAAATGGCCGGCCTGTTGTTAGATTCTGACTTTCCATCCACCAAAGAAGATTGCGTTTGCAGGAATTCATGATTAAGACCTCGTGTGATAACGGAAGTCGTTGGTGAGACCACTGAGTGAACAGTAGCCATTGAAGAATTCTCATATGCATCCTGCCTAGTGGGACCGCGATAAGAGCAGCTGCCATCATTCCTAGTGCCTTCAAGACTTGCTCTGCGGGGACTCTTTTGCTTTGATGGAGGGTAGCAATTTGGTCTCTCAGTGCTGAAACTCTTGCTTGTGGGAGTTTGATTTGAGCCAGGGTAGTCTCTAGTTCTGCTCCTATAAATGAGATATGCTGTGAGGGCGATAAGATAGATTTTTCGAAATTGATTGTTATGCCCAGACAGGAGCAAAGGTTGATGGTGTAATCCCTGGCTTGCAAGAGACGATACTTGATGGTGGCGGAGAGGAGCCAGTTGTCTAGGTAAGGAAACACTCGGAATCCTAGTTGCCTCAGGTGAGACGCCACTACTGCCATGCATTTGGTGAACACCCTGGGGGCTGAGGTGAGGCCAAAAGGCAGAGACCGAAACTGGAAGTGACTGGCTCCCAGCCGGAAGCACAGGTGATCTCTGGATGCCCTGGCCATCTTGATATGGTAGTAGGCGTCTTTGAGATCTATAGAGCACATCCAGTCGCCCTCCTGTAAGAAGGGAAGGATCATCTGGAACTTTTCCTTCTTCACGAAGGTGTTGTCGGCTAAGCTAAGGCTAAGCAATTAGAAACACTATATATATATCTTAAGGATTAATATATATGTATATATATAAAATACAATTGGAAAGACCAAGTCAAGGCAGGGAAATAATAAAATTAACTGCCCTACTGTCAGAGCCCTGACAGAAACAAACTAGGCCTTAAACTCAAAAATACGATCAAAACTATTTAACTAAGAGAAAAAACCACACAGAGTATATTAAATAGGACTTTACACTCTAAACTACTTTCAACAACCAACTATAATTAACTATCTAGAACAAACACATCAAAATATATAAATTTTGTACTGTCCCGTGCCTCTCACGATGCGATCTGCTGCAGTGGCAAACTAAATCTGAGGGTTAGCACTGGGGGATCATGGGATACAACTGTGCCTTGAACTTTTTCGAAGATGCAGAGCTGATGATGTGGCCGACTCGGAGCCGCGGTTCAGCTCCGAACCCGTGTGTAAGAACAAATGGCGAGATCGAACAATTTCACATCTGTGCTTATTACAGTGATGCACAGATTACCCAATCAGTGCAGTAAAAGCCTGGAACAATACCAGTGCAGCACTGTATTGTTTCAAACATGAATCCTTGTAAAGGACAAATAACAACATGCCATGATGCAAAGCAGGAATACACAAAATATCTCATTGGGTGACACATAGCAAAGCTATATAAATAAATTATAGTATTGTCTCATTATTAAGGAATGTGAGAAACATCTTCCAGACTTCACAACTGACACCTGTAGGAGCCTTCTGCATACTTTTGAACACAGTAAGTTTATTTTGTTCCACTTTGTTTATGCTTCCCCTTCAGCCTTCCCAGATATTCTCTCAGATAATCACAGCATACTAGGAACACTTGAAAATCTTCCTGGCCAGTCTTGGATGTAGCCTTTTATAATATATGCTCACCAGTAACTTAGGGAATCAGCCAAACTGCCAAGCCAAAGCCCAATTCAGGGGATGCCATACCGGTAATAAGTGTCAACACAACACACACTATGACTCAGGGAACATTCATTCTTCACCTTTACATTTTTCTCCTCTAAGTACTACGGTCATTAGAGCCTTAGTTCCACTGTATATCATGTAGGTGGTGCAGTACCCCACCTCTACCACAGGAAGGCACAACAGGCCCCTGGCCACCCTAACCACCATCCCAACCAACTGATGGTAGCCAAGCTCTAGTAAAATACCTTGTTAACAAAAAAAGAGAAGAGTTACTGGCCAACCAAAGATGTAACCACAGACTTCTGAACTGCATCTGTATGGCACGTTTTAATGTTGATAGCTCATCCTTACTCCAAAAATGTACTTTGTTCTATGGTGAATATGTGTGTGTGTGTGTGTGTGTGTGTGTGTGTGTGTGTGTGTGTGTGTGTGTGTGTGTGCAAGTGTAAGATTCTGCATACATACTTAAATTACCCCAATCAGGAGAGGTTAGAAAGGATTGGGGAGAGAGATTGGATAAGCAATTCACAAAGAAACAATGGGAGGATATATGTACAGTGGATATAAAAAGTGTACACACCCCTGTTAAAATACCAGGCATTTGTGATATAAAAAAATGAGACTACAATAAATCATTTCAAAACTTTCTCACCTTTAATGTGACCTATAACCTGTAAAATTCAATTGAAAACAAACAAATTGGTTAGGGGAAAAATATGAAAAATAAAAAACGTACAATAAGCTGGTTGTATAAGTGTATACACCATTAAACTAATACTTTTTGAAGCACCTTTTGATTTAATTACAGCATTCAGTCTTCTTGGGTACACACCTGCCAACAATTAAAAATACTCTGATTAACCCCAAATGAAGTTCAGCTGTCCTAGTAGGATTTTCCTGACATTTCCTCAGTTGCCTGCTACAGCAAAAGCCATGGTTCACAGAGAGCTTACAAAGCATCAAAGGGATCTCATTGTTGAAAGGTATCAGCCAGGAGAAGGGTACAAAACATTTTCTACAACATTGGATATACATTGGAACATAGTGAAGGCAGTCATCAAAAAGTGGAGAAAATATGGGCCAACAGTGAAGTTGCACAGAACTGGGCATCTCTCCAAAATTGATGAAAAGAGAAGACAAAAATTGGTCAGGGAGGCTGCCAAGAGACCTACAGCAACACTGAAGGAGTTGCAGGAATTTCTGGAAAGTACTGGTTGTGTACTACATGTGACAACAATCTCCCATATTCTCCATATGTCTGGACTATGGGGTAAGATTGCAAGACGAAAGCCTTTTCTTACACTGAAAAGCATACGGACCTGGCTAAAATTTGCAAAACAATACATTGTCTCTCAAAAGCATGTGGCAAAATGTGTTATGGTCTGATGAGACCAAGGCTGAACTTTCTGGCCACAATTCCAAAAGATACATTTGGCACAAAAACAACACTTCGCATCATGAAAAGAACACCATCCCCATGGTGAAGCATGGTGGTGGCAGTATCATGCTTTGAGGTTTCTTTTCTTCAGCTAGAACTGAGGCTTTATTCAAAGTGAAGGGAAGTATGAACAGTTCCAAATACCAGTCACTTTTGACCCAAAACATTCAAGCATCTGCTAGAAAGATGAAGATGAAGAGGAATTTCACCTTTCACCATGACAATGATCCCAACCATACATCCAGATCAACAAAGGAATAGCTTTACCAGAAGAAAATGAAAGTTTTTCAATGGCTCTGCCAGAGCCCAGACTTAAATCCAATAGAAAATCTGTGGGATGACATGAACAGGGCTGTGCACAAGAGATGCCCTCGCAATCTGACAGATGTGGAGCGCTTTTGCAAGGAAGAATGAGCAAATATTGCCAAGTCAAGATGTGCCATGCTGATAGACTCCTACCCAAGAAGACTGAATTCTGTAATTAAATCAAAAGATGCTTCAAAAAAGTATTAGTTTAAGGGTGTGCACACTTATGCAACCAGCTTATTGTATGTTTTTTATATTTTTTCCCCTAACCAATTTATTTGTTTTTCAATTGAATTGTACAGGTTATAGGTCACATTAAAGGTGGGAAAAGTTTTGAAATTATTTATTGTGGTCTCATTTTTTTATATCACAAAAACCTGACATTTTAACAGGGGCGTGTACACTCTTATATCCACTGTATGTCCCCCAAATATGTAAATTCCTCTACTAAATCCTTTAATAAAGGCTAGTAGCACAGGAGACAAGTTCTTTTCATTACTGGCTCACCTGCACTCATTTCATCTCAGCTACATGTTTGAACATTAGACATTCATTTTTCTTGAAATGAGAAAATGCTAATACCTGAACATTAATTTCTACATCCTGACTTATAAGGTTTATGCCTGGCTATGCTTGTATCACTATCACAGAGAAGCATCTGGTGATCATGCACATGCAGGTGTAAAGTAAAAGGAACATGCAAGAAAAGTTAAGTTTCGCTACAATTATTGTTGTTGTTGCTACGGAGCCATTCCTGAACAGATTTCTTTTCTTCTTCCATTTTTTAAATAGCTTCTTGGAAAATGTAATCTTCATGGAGAAAATTAAATGGACCTTTAGTAACAGTCTCTGACTGACCCTAAATAACATCTTTGCAACTGTCAGTAAGATCATTTTATTTATTTATTTATTTATTTATTTATTTATTTATTTATTTATTTATTGTCATTTGTTAACTGGGTTGGTCCAGCTGAGCCAAAGGCCCGTTTTCAGTGGAGACCCAAGGAGAAAAGCTCCAGTTACAATTCCAGTCTTTCAAGGCAAATATTTACATCACAAAAGGCATATAACAAGAATATATATACAACACAGTGAAGTTAACTTATGTAACAGCTTTGTGCAGGTTTCAGAGTATAACTGTATAGTAACAACAAGATAGTCTGGATGCAAAGAGTTATTTAGTTAATATAACAGTTTTGTACAGGTTTCATTGTAGATCTATACAGTAACAACAAGATAATCTGGATGCAATGGATTATTAAGAAGAAACAGGGTGTTGGTATGCAGTAGTATTAGTACTACACAGCGGGGAAAGATCTGAGGAAAGAGAAAGATACGATAGAAAAGAGTAGATTTAGGAGGAGAATAACTAGAAATCAGTTGGAGCTTGTCAGGGACAGGACCAGGAGTTTTGTAAAAAGTGTTTAAGTTCAAGTTTGAACTGGGACTTATGAGGGATGTTTCTTATGTTGTGTGGGAGGGAGTTCCAGGAGCGGGTTATTGAGTATTTGTAAAGTGACTTCCCAATATTTTTTTGGGTTTTACAGATGTCCAAAAGATGTTTATCAAATGTACGAAGCTGACGTCAGGGGTTGTATAGTGATACAATATTAGAAATAGAGGGGTGCGAAGTGGGGTTATAAAGGATAGAGTGTGTTAAATGTAATTAAGGAAGGAGCAGTTGTTTGGGGAATTCAGGCCACTGTAAAGACTTTAGGGCAAGGCAGTGGTGGGATTTATAGGGGAGGTTGAAGGCAAACTGGGCTATTTTATTGTAGGTTTGCTCTAGCTTGCTGAGAAGAGATGGCTGAAAATTAGTAAAGGACAGGTGCAGCATACAGAAGGCAGGTAAGAGGAGAGATGTAGCTAGGGAGGGTTTGGAGGAGGGAGAAATACATTGTTGATTATGATAAAGGAGGCCAAGTTTTTTGTGTTTTTTTTAATGCATTGATTGATATGTATATCGAATTTTAGTTCATTATCATCAATGGTGGCTCCCAAGTAATTTAATATGTGGTTCCGGTCTGATGATGGTATTGTTAAGGGAGATGATGGAGAAAGTGGATTTATGATGTGCTAGTGTTTTAGGAAGAAAAGGTAGAAGTTTATTTTTTTTTTTTAGGGTTTAATATTAGTTGGTTATCACTGAACCAGGTTTCAATTGAAGAGAAAGTGTTTTGGGTAAAAGAAAGGAGTTCAGAGATACTTCAGGCAGTGGTAATAAGGGTGGCATCATCAGCATATTGTAAGAGTGTTGAGAAGTTAGTAGTAGAGTGTAAGTTGTTAGTCAAGATATGGAACAAGAGGCGACCCAAAATAGAACCTTGGGGAACACCAGTGTAGACGGGCAGAATATGGGAGGTGACAGTTTGCCAGTGCACAGATTGGAATCTATTAGATAAATAAGTAGGGAACCAGGCTATAGAGGGGGTAGACAGGTGAAGGTCAGAAAGTTTAGTTAACAGTTTGGAGTGGAAAACAGTATCAAAAACCTTTGAGAACTCAAGGAAGACAGGAAAGAAGTAGATTGTTTTCATGAGCATCTGCTACAGTTTGGGTGAATGAGAATAGAGCGATGTATGTACTGTGATGGGGTCTCATTTCTTCCCAGTCTAACCATGGCTTCCCATAATCCTCTCCTACACTGAGCTCTTGGCTCCATTGTTAGTGATTTACCGTGGCTGAGGCCCTTCTAAAAGCAATGGAAATGTGATGTAAGAGTAGACAGCTGGACCATGACTGGCTATTGTTCTCATAATTCACTGATGATTTCTTCTAGACAGGATTAACATTTGAGGCAAATATAGACGAAACCTCCCATTCCTACCTTTCCATGCCCAGGCAGGCTTCCAGGGGTTCTGGCTAAAACTGAAATTAAAAGCAGCCATAAAAGAACTTACAAGGTCTGTGAAGTAATAAATGTTACTGGAGTTCCAGTGATTGCATTCAAAATACTACACTGCCAGCCATACCTCTCAAACTCTCAGTGCAAGAGATCTGGACAAAGACAGAAATAATCGGGGTCAAAGCCCCAAAAATAGCGACAGATTTTAAATACTGCTCCTATAAAATTAGAAAGTTGCTGGAATGTCAGATTTTTCATTATTGTATAATTTCTGAAGGATTTGAAGCTTGAAACTCAAATATCTGTCATTATTTAGTATTATTTGGTGATTTCAATCCTCAATGATTTGCCAGAAAACCACAAATTTTATGAGGAACAGACCAAAAATAAAAGGCAAAAATCTGGGCATTCTGTGAAAATCTGGACAGTTGAGAGGTAGCACTGATCACTGAATTCTGCACAAGGAAAGCAATAATTCTCCCCCAAAACACAGCATCTTTTTGGACAATATTTTTTTTCTTTTAGTGTGGTTTTCTCCACTGCTTACTTTGTTGATCTTCTGCTCAGTCCTTTCCCTCTCTTTTAACAACTGATGTCCCCAAGACAACCCTTGCTTATGTGCAGTCCTGCTTATTATCAAACTGATTCCCTGTAGGGTAGACTTGTCTATTCACATGCAGCTTAAGTCAGGAGACCAAATGCTGTGTAATAGTCTATCAACCCCCCCCCCCCAAAAAAAAAAAAAAAACCTGCCACTCATACCTTCTCTGATTCCTTTCTTAGAAAGTCACTGGGATGACAACATCTGAACACATGTACTCCCACCTATACCTCTCCTCAGACACCTGCCATAGGTGTGAGCTACAATACACCCTGCACCATCTCAGGACTCCCTTCCTCAGCAGGCAGCCATCTGCAAAACATTTCTCAGCATCCTTCCCACAGAATGGCAAAGAAAGCTGATCTGCAAATTGATAAACATTCCCAACCCAAATGTCCTGTTCTGATAACTTGTGTCAGTGTTTCTGGGGGCACAGACAGGCAACCTGACTCAGTGCCAGAAGAGGTGAGCTAGTGCCCCGCATCATAACATTTTGCTTTAGGTTTGTACCCACTATTTCTACCCCAAGTCTGAACTTAAAAATTATCTTTTCATATTTCACCAGTAATGTTAATCTCCTCTATCTTCATATGAGGATCACTTTAAAACCAGATATCTTTTTAAAGTCTGTCTAAACTTACTTTTGAAGGTTTCCAAACCCACATGTTCTTTTCTCCTCCAGGATGACTGAATCAAACTGTAGGTCTGGTCTTTATCATTTATACCACCCTTCTAGTGTTATGACCCTGAGAAAAGGATGCAACACTCAAGGCAAAAGTTTACTCTTGATTTGTATGATATTGCCCCTTGCTTTCAGCCAGGAATACCTTTCCCTTGTGTACTTCAATCATGTCATATTGTCTTGTAATTCTTATTTGAATTCATTGGTTAAACAGGAGACATAATTAGGCAAACACCGCAAATAATGTCTGATAAACAGATTTGTTGAGATACCTAACTTGTAAGGGGACTGAAAGAATCAAACTCAGGACTACATGATGAAGCTTGTCATCAGATCACAGCCTCAGCCTTGTGCACCAAACCAACACATTCAATCTCAATAGTTTAGATATCATACAAAGTCATTTGAATATTTAGAATTATAAAAACTTCAAGAAAAACCCAGCCAAGCTAGATTTTTCACTGTGTTGTACCTGAAACTTTCTCCACTGGAAGCCTATGGGTTATACGTAAGTGACCCTTTAAGGATATCATATATCCCAATGGCCTCCAATATAGGAAGTTTAAGGTACCACACAGTGAAACCTCTAGCTTGCCTAGGTTTTTCTTCCAGTTTTTACTGACTAGTTCATCTATATGCCCTTTTTACCCTTTGGCTTAGAATTGTAAAAAAAATGGGAATGAAAGGGAAGCTTTGGTCTTCCATTTTAAGCTCAATGACCTGAATGTAATATGCTACTTCTCACAGCAGTATAATATCATTGTTTTTTTACTCCTCGGTTAGTCTGTTTTTTTATATCATTAGGTGACGGTGTGTCCCTTCTGGAGTAAGGAGGCCTCATTCTTCTACTTCAGGTATGAGTAAGAAACCTCTAAGTTGTAGTGCACCAGAAGTATTTCCCTCCAAAATCTGTTGTTCTGGGAACTTCTTCAAACAAATGTACAGCTTCATTCCAAGATTTGCCAAAAAATATATATATATTTATACTCATTTGGTCGACTGCTCATTTGGTCGACAACCAGTATTCAAGGCAAAAACCTGGGAATTGCCCACCTCCCCAATGCTGTGCGAACCTAGAGTTGATATATATAGTAAGGGAGGTGTGGGGGGTACAGCCCCCCACATTGGTGGGTGTGGGGGTGAAGACCCCCACTTATTTTCCTTTAAAATGTGTAGTTTTTGTTGTATTTTCATGTTATAAACATAATATAGGTGAGGGGCTTCGCTTCACACACCCTCCAGTGTGGAGGGCTGTGCCCCCCACACCCACCCTAACTATGTATATCAACTCCAGGGTCATACAACACTGGGAAGGGGGGCAATTCCAAGGTTTTTGCCTTGAATACTGGTTGTCGACCAAATGAGCTGTCGATCAAATAAATGTCGATCAAATGGTCTGTCGATTTTATGAAGTAGACCCATACATACATATATACACATATATATATATATATTTATATATATATATATATATATATATATACATATACGTATACACACATGTGTATACATATATATATATATATATATATATATATATATATATATATATATATATATACATACATACATACACACACACACACAAACACACACACACACACACACACACACACACACACACACACATATATATATAGTTAGAGACTATAGTGACTTTACCCATCACAGAGTCTAAAGGAGTAGACATCAGGGAGACCTATGTCCCCACTTCTGTTTGCATTTACCTAGGTATATTAGCAATAAGAGTAAAGGCTTCTCCATGGCTACTATCATAAAGGAATTCAATACAAACTCTCACGCCATGTTTTATATTTGGGAGAAGTAGATTTAGATACTTTTTTTTCAGGAAATGGGCAGGTTTGAAGAAACAGGATAAACAAGATTATAACAAAGGATTATATCAGGTTACAGGATAAACAGGATTATAACAAAGGGATCAGGTTACAGGATAGACAAGATTATAACAAAGGCTTTGCCATTCTTTTTCTCAATCAGGAGAACAAAATGAGGTATAAACTTCTGTGAAAGGGCTCACAAGTAAAATATCTAGGAGGTAACTGAACAGGCTTATTACATAATACAACAGAAATTACATTCAAGGTCCAAATTACCACCATAAGAGCTACAAGCAAATGCAATCTGAGGGTCATGCTGCTCAACGCTAGAACTTTAAATCTCAAAATGCAATCACTTGAAGCACTCCTTAAAATGGAGAACATTGACATTTGTGGTGTAACAGCGACCTACTTCAACGCAGTAGAAAGCACCCCTGCACTACCAGCCTATAACTCATTCCACACCTTTCTGCACCAGAACTTGGACCGAAGCGCCAAAGATGGTGGTGTTTCCATATTCATAAAGGATGTTCACACCTCCAGACTGGTAGCCCAACATAATGCATCAGAGATACTTCAGGTGCAGCTAACATTGGGTAAGACAGTGATTCAGGTCGTAGCCTGCTATAGGTCCCAACCATGTCCCAAGACTCACACTCCACGTTCCTAAGAACCCTGGAGAATATTAGGGTCCAACCTAACACTCTCATACTGGGTGACTTCAACTGCCCCTCCATTAACTGGGAAAACTACTCATGTAGCAATACACTTGCCCAACATTTCCTGGAATTCATTAATTCCAATGCCCTGGACCAGCTCTTTCTTACCCCCAATAGAGGTTGCAACATCCTTGACCTGGTCATTACTAACATGGGCGACCATTGCTCTACAGCAATAGTCAACTCCTCCCTGATTAGATACATTCACAAACCTATCACCTTGGAAATACGCATCCCTTCCACCCCCCCCACAAAGGTAACCACCATGAAAACCTTCTCCAAAGCTAACTTTGGCCTCCTAAAAACAGAGGTGGCTAACTTCATGACACCCATGCAACTGAAGAATAGTTGCATGACTGCGGAATCATACACCAATGGACTGTACGAACACGTACACAAATGCATGGATCTCGCCATACCGAATAGAACCAAGTCGCTCTCCTCCAAAGAAAAGGAAGCCAATCTGGTGGTCCTCTGCCATAAACAAACTCTACAACAGAAAGAGGAAACTGATGCAGAATAAGGTGAAGTCCCAAGACTAGAAAAACTCCCTTATCAGCCTCAACAAAAAGTTGAGATCCCTCATCGAATCCTCTAAAGCTAACTGTGAAAACAGAATTGCAGCAGATAGTAAAGACAGTCACAAGGCTTTCTATAGTTATGTAAAGAATCTCCACGGCAATACCCAGATTTGCTCTGAGCTACTGCACAATGGTACCTCCTATACCACGCCAACAGATATTGCCAATATACTGGCTGACAGATTCAATGCCAACTTTACCCCTCTCCCCCACCAAGGACCAATCACAATACCAGCAGATTGCTAGACATCCAGTATTACTGCTGCGCAGGTTAAAACAGCACTGTCCAATGCCAAGAATACAGCTTCAATGGGATCTGACAATATCACTGGCTGTGTTCTACATGAACTACAGAGTGAACTGGCACCTCACCTGTGTGCCCTGTTCAATCACAGCCTCACCTCAGGCTTTGTCCCTACCAAATGGTGCACTGCTACAGTCATCCCTCTTCACAAAGGAGGAGCAATTACAGACCCTGGGAACTATCGCCCCATTAGCCTGATGAGTCTGATATGTAAAGGTATGGAACGCATCATCATGAACCTAATAAACAAGGATATAGGGAATCTCCAAACTCTGGATCTTACACAGTTTGGTTTTGTGAAGTGTAGATTATGTCTGCTCAACCTGGTCAACTTCTATGAGTCAGTCACCAGAGCTGTGGATGAAAGCAAGGTGGTTCATACAACCTACCTTGATCTGACCAAGGCCTTTGCTACCATTCCCCACTCAGGAATCATAGAAAAACTCACTAAGCTAGGTATCAACTCCTACATCACTAGGTGGGTTGCAAACTGTCTCACAGCTGGAACCCACAGTCAGACTGCTGACCAGTCACAAGTGAAGAACTACAGGGTTTGGTCCTGGGTCCTCGGCTGTTTGGTATCTACTTCTCTGAAGTCCAGGCCAACACAAAGGGACTCTGGCAGACAAAGTTTGCAGACAATTGCAAGTTGAGAACTATTATTAACTCCCCAAGTGATGTTGACATCCTACAGAAAGGCCTTACTGAGACCAACGACTAGTGTCAGAACCATGGTCTTAAGCTCAATGTCAAAAAAGTGTTGTCATCCCCTTTGGGAAAAAAAATGGTTCCCATGAATTACCACATCGATGGCAGTCCACTGAACACAGAAGGTGTTATAAGAGATCTGGGAGCATAGGTTAACAGCAACATCTCTTTTGACCACCACATTGCCACCATGGTCAGAAAGTCCTTCTATGTGGCACATCTCATTATTAAGGGTTTTGCATCCAGGAAGAAAGAGGTCATTGTCTCCCTCTACTCTTCCCTCATTAGGCCAATCATTGAGTACAATGCCCCATTTGGCATGTACCTCACCAGCCATCTGCAACAACTGGAGAGGATGCAAACGTACCTCACAAAGAGGATCCTAGGCCTTAAACACTTGTCCTATATGGACAGACTCAAAGAACTCCAACTATTGTCTGTCTCATATCGCCTACTTAGAGGCGATCTCTGCTTGACTTACAAAGCCATGTCTGACCCAGCTCTGTTAGAAATGTTACATCTAAAGAAATCCCTCCACACCACATGCTCCAGAGACCTCAACCTCATTACCACAATCAACAGAACATTCTGGAGGGACAGGTTCAGAACCCACAGACTCCCCATGCTATGGAATAGACTTCCCATACATGTCAAACAGAGCACCTTACAGGCCCTCTTCAAGAGAAATCTTGAGTGGATGGGAAACAGAAAATTCACCCCAGGGATCACTCCAGTGGCTCTACTCGACAGAGGCACTGGGAACTAAGGTCACGTGGCATGATGACAGGGTAATCCTATGGGCTAGGCTTGTAAAGGCTCTAGGGCCCTTAGCCTAGTACACACCTATGAACCTATAAAACAATGCATGAATTACATTGCCTCTTGGAAGTTTGTGTTACATAACTTTCCTGGAAGGGCACAGGAAGACAAGATTATTACTCTCCCGTTAATATTGCATGTTACTTTGATTCCTGCACCCTCTCCTGTTGAATTATCCAAATCTTCATATATTAGTAACAGATGTAATTAAGAAAGATGAAAAACCTAGAATTGCACGGGAAATGCTAGTTATTCCTAAATCTTCAGAAAGAGTGCGAGGTCCAGGTATGGGACTGCATGGTTTAGCCATTAGTCCTAAGTTCTTTCATAACATAGCTAGGAAACAATATAAAGAACATCGGAAAAATACCCTCTCTGTTCTAAGAGAAGACTCGATCAAGAAACTCTACTGCCACATCTAATACACTACCTGCTACATCTCCTGCAACGTCCCCTAGGCCACCTAGTAGCGCTTCTGTCTGCTCTTAAACTACTGTTTGCTACCTGCTACCTCAATCCCCTACAAACTTCTTGCAATCTCTGCCTACTCTTCACATCTAAATCTAGTAATAAGCTCCTTAAATAAACATCTGCTATCTTGATATTATCCAAATGAGATCCAACAGTAACAGCAGAATCATCACCTATAGAGGACTGAGGCACTACTATTTCTCCTCAGACACCTTCTGTCTTCAAGGCCTTCTTGCCCCCTCCCAAGGGAGTTCAACTGTTGTGCTTCTGCTGGCTGATGTCTACTTCCTATGCCATCTGTCCTTGCTGTGCTGCTCCCTGGCATCTGCTGGAAAAATGCAGTCACCTTCACTTAAATCTCACTCCACTTTCTTCTTAGCTCCTTGGTGTTTGCCATGCTACCACAGAAAAAAACATCTAGATTTCCATAGTTACTTTTTTGGGAGGAGGTACAGAGAGATCAACACACATTACCCTGGGAAAAGGTCAAACACACATCTGGGATTTCTGACAGCAATTTTATCTAGGGCAGTTAGTAGGAGTGTTTTGATTATGAAGATGCAAAGAGTGGAAGGATAAAAGATAGGCCATTGGTAGTGCAGTGGATAGTCTCAGCAAGAAGTCCCTTTCTGCAAGTCAGACATGTAATTAGACCCTGACAGCTATTCAATTCAGCAAGCTAGATAAAACAAAACATTTTTGGGATAGAGATCTAGCTATTATTACACCAAGTTTTGGAGAAAGCACTTTATTGTTGTCACATTTATGCCATGAAGTCTAAACACTTCTTCAGTACTTTTATAGATGTATAAGCTTGCCAGTTATGTCCAAGTGCATATTTGACCTCTTGGCGATGTGGAGATACACATCTAGCCAAGTACATAATTCCGGCGCATAACTACTGAAATGTTTACATTTCCTAGTAGTCCTTTCATATCCTGGCACCACCACATATCAGTTGTTCTCACTGTATGTACACTGGTGACAGAATCCACAACTCCACGTGCTTTCCTGTTTGTATTATGCAAATTTAGATTCAGTGGTATCTTCTGTAGTAATGACTTTAAGTTATCTGCTTCTTTGTTAATAAAAATGTTTTTCAATCAAAAAATTAAAAAAAAAACTCTTGGTGACCTTAGAAGATTTTGCATTTATCAGTAATAATGTTATTTGTGGTTTTGCTGTTTACACTATGCTAACTTGATATGGCTGTTCATCCATCCATCACCCCTTTCCCATTTTTTTTTTTTTTTACACATGGGGTTGGGGTGTCACTTCAGCAATGACAGCCAACTACAGCCAAGGTTCATACAGTCATTCAATTCTACTTTCATTAGTGTTGTCATTAAGATTAATGATACAACCCAGTACAGGTGCATATTGGGTATTTTCTTCTTTAACTTCATTCAGAATATTAGGGACATAATCATGCGAGCATCTCTGAATAAATTAACATTGCAACACTGCCATCTCCTGATGAAATGCTCTTTCTTCTGAAATCACTTTAAAGGTTTTTATGCTTTGCTTTTAATCATATTGTTTTAATATAAGCTGGATGACAACTTTCTATGTTCATATGCATGTTATCAAAGGTGGTTTTCTGAATATATTTAAATAAGACACTTACATCATCCATTCTCAATGTCATGTCTAGGAAAGTACACTTCTATCTTGATCACTTCATTGCAAATTAAAAAAATGTTATTATATTTAGCTTTATCTTATTTTGTCTTTAGTGCAAGGCTGCTGCTACTCAACCCCAGCCATTTCCAGATATGATTCCATTAAGGTGTGGTCTGTCTTTTCTATTAATTGTTAATACTATATGGTAATAAACAATTCAATTAGCATTTTTAAAAACAGCATAACACTTTGTGAAGACAGAACAGAAGATATAATCGTTATCAGTCCATAACATCGCCAAGCTGCCAATCAATGTAGCTAGCTACCACACTACTAACACCTTTAATTTAAAAAACAAAAAAGCTCTTCACTCCCTTCAGACATCCAGAGGAAAAAAGCTCTTCGCTCCATTTAAAGTGTAGGAAATAGCTTGCAATCTGCATAACACACAAGGAGGACTGCAGTGCATCAGTTACGACAGTAAATCTAATATTGGCATTCAATGCCAATAATGCACTAAAGACTGATCGGGATCTGCTGATCACTCACTTTAAAGCTTTATAACTGGGGCAGCTCCCTCCTTTGTTCTACCTTAGCTATGCCTATATAATGTTAATACTGTTAATACCTATGATATATATAATCAAAAAATTAAGTTAATAGTATACATTTCCACACTGTCAACAGCTCTAAATTTCTGTCTTGGCCTCTATTATATCCAAAAAGACATCATATATCTTAGTTGCAATGTAATATAATATACAAACTAGTTCATGAAACTCTTAAAGTATTAATAATTATGCTGATTTACACCCGAGTCTGTTTGCTATCAAAACAAAAAAATAGACTGTTTTGTCACACAGGATAGCAATGTTGCCCTAAACAACACACACACACACACACACACACACACACACACACATATATATATACATATATATATATATATATATATATATATATATATATATATACATACATATACATATACATATATATATATATATATATATACATACATATATATATATATCACTTCCTCCATCCATTCGTACCACCACTAACAAATTCATGTTCAAAAAATCTCTTCATATATATCTAAGGTCCCAATGGGATTGTTCTTGCTCCCTCCCCTCATAGATCTATGATATTCCATCCTCCCCTCACACTTATGACACATAACTCAACCTATTAAAGCTTATGTTCCCTCAGAATAGTTATTTTATAATGTAATTTTGTGTTTTCTCCTGAACAACTTCTCTGAATGCATATCTCATTACTGTTTTCAACTTATTCCTCATCAGATTGTATTATTTTTTGAATGTTTCTTGAATTTTGAGCCTAAATGTTTTAATGTTTTATCTCTGCTCTGTATAATTATTATTGTAGCTTTTGTATGTACCTAATTTTTTGTCTGTATCAGAGCTTTTCTCCCCAGGACTCCATTGAAAACGGGTTCTTTTGGCCCAATGGACTATCCTGGTAAACCAACTGCAAATAAATAAATAAATATATATATATATATATATATATATATGTATGTAAAGTCTTCAAAACAAGTTTGTCCTAGCTCTATTTAATTGCAATCTAAATGCTGCTCCCAATGAACCCTTTTCTATCAACATCCCCTTACCTTCACTAATAGTTCTTTAAGTTCTTGGTTCCACATAGAAATGATAAGCATATTGTTATACAAATTCAACAATAATATGGCACTTTACATTGACATAACCATACCAGGACAAAGCATATTTTTGTTAACATCTTAATATTCCAATATTTTACTGAAAATTAAATGTCCATTATGACATCTATAATGCCCTTTCAAGTAGAATTAGTTTTATTTGCCGCCTTGTTGAACACATACATTATACCGACTATGATACTCCTATTATACAATGCTGTAGAAAGCAGACTTACTGGGGTAATAATAAAAGTGAGTCTATATGCAATAGAGTATGACTGAATTTCAAAACAAGTGAAAATGAAGGCAAGATTTTGCCCCATTAAAGTAATTGAACAACAAGTAAGTATAAATAGAAACTTCTCAGAAAGAACCTGCTTTGGAGACAATAAAGCGGCATGCATTTATTTATTTAACATTTGTTGACTGGGAATGTCCAACTACGCTACACAGAGCCTATTTTCAGTGGAGGCCTGGGGAGAAATGCTCCAGTCACATGTCTTTAGAATTAGGGAGGAAACTGGAGTACCCAGAGAAAACCCACACAAATGCAGGGAGAACATGCAAACTCTACACGGAAGGCACCCCAGCCAAGAATCGAACCAGAGAATCTCGTAGTGTGAGGCGACAGTGCTATCCACTGTACCACTGTGCCACCCCACATCCTCAGTGTTACCAAATGCTTTTACTGCCTAAATGAAAAAACTAATTGAGTAGAACTCTAACTATAAAGTCAAATTCCAACCATGAATCTCACTCAGTGGAAGTAGTCTGTTTCAAAACAGCATATATAGCATGTAAACCCAAGTTTAGCATAGCAGCCGCCATAGCAGTGCAGATGTTATATACAAATATTGTACCCAAAAGGCACAGCACAGTTGTGTAACAGTTCTTTTTTTAAGTTGTTGATCATATAAGCCATTGCATACAGGTGTCCATTTTAAGGGAGAATCCAGGGGCACTGTGAGGTTATTTGCAACTCATCTTCCCAAACCAATGTGCTCAAACTACATCAAACAAAAAAAAAACTTTTCCAGTCATACTTTTCTTGGAATATCCTTCCTATCCCTCCCATACTACTACCAAAGTTGTTACAATCCCCAAAACTACTGGAACTCATGTATTCTTCATTATCAGTCCCTACATTCAACAGCCAAGATAACTCCTTTAACTTGCCCATTGTCCTCTCTACACTAGTGAAGGTTACCAGCCCTTACAATGGAAATGCTTTCAGTTTACAGGGAAAAGTCAGTCTGTCTTTCCTTCTTTATATACTCTAGTCACCCTCCATGAGCTGCCTTTGTTGCTGTTACCTATTGTAGCTTAGCTGATGAATACTCATGATCTATATGCATGGGTCATCAGCCACTGTAAAAAGGTTGCCACAACATGTGTTCTTTTTCATGCAAGAATATAAACTGAACTAAAATGGTCCTTGGTTTGTTATATTTCATTTCAGACTGAGTTAAAGGCAGTTAGGGGACTTCTTGAGTATTAAAGGAAGTTGCCATGAAGCAGTACAAAACACCATCTCTGTTTTTATCAAGTCCAGCATATCAGCCTCTTTGTTACCTTGATAGGTGTCAAGCTTCTTTCTTACCTTCATCCTCCATTGATAACAGCTATTGCTTATGATCCATTGGTTAGTCTTATGCATTTTTCACTAACCTCTGCCTCTCTTCCCCTGATAAGTATCATGGCAAATGCTCGTGTAAAATTTCAGTCATCATATCAACTTCCCGCTCTTTCAGTCATCTAAGACATCCAGGAATTAGCACTGTTGACTGCCATAAATCATGCTTAGGGTGCCTGTGGTGGTGCAGTGGTTAGTATTGCCACCTCACAGCAAAAGGTTTTCTGGTTTGTTTCTCGGCTGCGGAGCCCTCTGTGCAGAGTCTGCATGTCCACCCTGCAATGGTGTGGGTTTCCTCCAGGTGCTCCAGTTTCCTCCCAAAGACATGCTGTAGGTGGATTGGACATTGTAAATTGGCCATAGGAGTGAGTGCGTGCATGTGTATGCCTTCAGTGGAAGGTTGGGTGCCGGGCTGGCAACTCAACACCATAAAAACTCCACTGCCACTAATTCTGTGGATCATTGTTCCACTGTGGTAACCCCTAAATGGGAAAAGCTGAACGACAAAGAAGACTGCCATAAATCATGCTTAATACCTGCCTGCATAGCATCAATTTATCATCATGATGTCTGACCATCTGTTTATTATTTTATGAAAACTGGATTAAACTGCAGACTTTCAAGCAATCTCCCTGGGCAAATCTCCCTAAAAATTCACCTCTTTGCAAATTTTCTAAATTCCTAACTCCATCGGTACATGGAAGATATCACAAACACCAGAGTTCTATAACTTGTCTTGCCTAATTTCACTTCATCTAATGCAGCTAGCAGGGAAGACATCTGGACATACAAAATATAATGAGATCTCCCGATTAGCATTTCTATTTTTTATGAATGCCTGGATATAATTTTGAAAAATGCAGTAAAATGCATTTCAAAAATAATAATGCATTGCAGCACCTATACATAAATTACACTGATTTGTTTGAAAATTAATGGATCAAAAAAAAAAAAAAACTTCTCTGACAGAAATAAATACATTTTGAGCTCAGCCTGTAAAGGGTCAGTGAAGACCAGTGCTTTACCCAGTTAAACAAATTTAAATAAGCAAATAAATACATGCAATATAAGGAAGTCATTACACTAAAATTAGTGGGGATATGAAAATTCAAGAACAAAGTTTGCAAAATGCTCATGTTTAAAGTAAAATTAATCTCCCGTAAACCACAATTAATTTGTTTGGTATTTTAGTATAGCAACCTCCTTTTCTGAGGCTCTGCAAGAGCATGACCTATCTTCCTCAAGCCCAACTACTTGATTTAGCACACAGATCACCACCATGTACCAATTAGGTAGTCAACATCTTCGTAGTTTTTGTTTTGACACAACATCATCATTAATCATTATCAACCCCTTTTTTCTCCATTTCCTGCATGAGGTTGCAGTGTTGTGTCAATTGACGGACATTTCTCTCGATTTCTCTCGATTCAGTGCCACTCTCCTTCCTTCTTCAACAATCAAGCAGGTCTTCTCTCACACAGTCAATACATCTTTTTGCTGGATGCCCTCATTTCCTCTTACCTTCTTCCTGCTTGTCCAAATCTTTTTCATCAGATTGTCTTCTGCTTTTCTTCACATATGCGTGAACTACCATAATCTGTTTTCTTTGACCTTCTCTGCAATTGAAGCTTCTGTTCAGATGTCATCATTTCTTCGTCTGGCCCACAGTGTGCTTCTTACCTCCCAACTTCATCTCGATCATCTCTAGCTTCCTTATCTGCTCTGTCTTTACTGCCCAGGTTTCTTTACCATACAGTAGTATTGGTCAAATTACTGTTTTGTAAACCTTATCTTTCAGCTTCCTTGGCATTCTCCTGTCAAACATTCCCTGTGACATGAATGTTCCATGGCTGAAACCCATCTGATTCTAGCTTTAACCTCCAAATTCGGACTTCCCTTCTCCTCCCCACTCCTCCCAGATGCTTGAAGCTGTTAACCTGTTCCACTTTTTTTCCCTTCTGTCTCGATCTTTAGCTTCTTCTGATTTCCTGCATTTGCTGTCATTTCAAATTTCCTATGGTACTCCGTTTCATCCCATATCTCTTTAGTTTTGCATTCCATTCCCTATCCTTTGCTAAAATTCTTGCTCAGACTCTGCATGTAAGGACACGTTTCCTCACCTATAGCTTCTTCTCAACTATGTGTCTCACTGCAAACGTCAGGTCAGTTGTGCTGCATCCTGATCTGAATCCAAACTGCTCATCCCCCATCTTACTTTTTTACTATTCTGCATATTTGTTTATCACCCTCTCCAAAACTTTCAGCAGTGTGACAGGAGTTTGATAACTCTGTACTGCCCACTGTTGTTCCCTTTGTTCTTGTATGCTGGTACTAGTATGTTTATTTGCCAGACATCTGGGATATGGTTTTCTCTTCATACTGCTATGAGTACCTGCAGGAGCTATTTCTCTTCTGTTTCACCCAACATATTGATCATATCAGCTCCAACCTTATCTGAACCTGTTGCTTTCTCTGACTGCATGTTCTTTAATGATGTTCTTTGTTCTTATAGAGTGGGTTCCTCCTCTTCTTTCATTGTAGGCTATGACTGGGGCAGTAAAGCTTCTGTGGGGTTTTCTTCCTTCAGAAGCTGTTGGAAGTACCCATTCTATCTGCCGTTGATGTCCTGTGGACTGGTGAGCAGGTTGTTTCTGGCATCCCTTATGAAGGGTGTCTGACTAATGTCTTTCTGTTTTTGCCATGCAATTTATGTTTCTTTGTGCCATCAACTGAGTCACTTTTGAGAAGCTGGTAGAGTGCCTCGGATGTCTTGTTCTTTGCTTTTGCAACTCCTCTCTTGGCCACTTGGCCAGTATTTCTTCCTAGCCTGGTCCATCTTTTCTATCTCACACTTCTCCCTGTACTCCTTCTCTCTTTGATGACTTCCTGGACTTCTGCATTCCACCAACACCTTTCCTTATGTACCTTTCTTTCATACCTGTCTCGCCACATATTTGTTCTATAGTCCTCACACATGATGTTTTGAGATGCTGCCATTATTCCTCAACTTTACCTTTTTCCTCTTCTTCCTGAGGTTCTAGAGCTCTGAATAATTCCTTGAACTCTTGTGCTTTCTCTATATTAAACATCCAGGTCTTCAGCCTAGTGTTTGTTGACCTTAGAGCTTTCTCTGACCACTGCTTGCAGCTGATTGTAGTAACCAGTGATTTATGCAGCAGACCAACTATTTCCATGGGGATGATATTGCAATCACTGATTCTACCCCAATACCCACAAAGAAATTACAGCTAGAAATTGCTTACTTGGAAAAATGCTTAAGGAAGGAAATTATTCCAAAAGGGCTTAGACAGTGGAGGTATCCTGTCGGACTAGTTGAAGGGTCCGACTTCCACCATGAACATTTGGACTTATTTAACAAACAAGGGTATGATTTTATTAAAGCATTGATCAATCATTATAAATCAGAAATAGCCACATTAAAAAGTGAACTTGAAATACTGGAGCATTCAATTACGGCTAGTGTGGATTTTTCTCATTACAAATATGAGTATATGAGGATTTTCACCAGCACTGAAGCAACCATGGTCAAATTGACCAATGTTAAAAAGAAAAAAATAGCGAGGGATGTAAAACAATATGCTAGCAATAAAGCATACCCTCCCCCACCACCTGTTTTTAAACCTAATAATTCTCAAAGTACTTCCTACGAACCTAGACTTAATACTGAAAGCGTGAACATTAACATTCCTAATGTGGAGATCAACATTCCTTCTGAACATGCACCTATGCCTCGCAGGAGCGAGCGAATTAAAAACTACCCTTACAATAACCAAAATGTGGACAACATTAACAATCATCCAAGCACTAGTCACCAACAGGGTTTTCCGGTGCACCAGCCCAACCAATCGAGCAAATTGAGGACATCCAAGAACCAAGGACGCACGCGAAACAGAAGGAACCAGCACAAGAGATAACTAGAACGCATACATTGAACCCACAAATTCTCTCTAATTCAGGAGGGGATTTTTATATTTACAATTATACAGATCTAACTATTCCTCAAGAGATTATTGACTTTTTTGCAATGGGTCTAACTTTTGTTCCTGATTCAAAAATGAATCTAGTTAACACGATAGTGGATCTTAAACTTTTTGCTCGAAAAATCAACCTTAATGTTTTAATGGGAGCAAGTTCTACCCTTTATAGCTCACTTAGAGTCTCTAGTTTGTTTAACCCACCCTTACACCCTAACATTCTTTCCTTCGAAAAAATGTGCGAAATAGATTTGAGATCTTTGAATACAACTAGAACAAAGAATAAAAAGGCGGGCTCTAACATTAATGAAAATGAATGCGATTTTATTAAACTTTTGAAGGACTGTAAAATAAGGGTGATGAAGCCTGACAAGGGGTGTGGTTTGGTCTTTATGGACCATAATACATATGTTATGAGCATGAAAAAACATCTTGACACTACAATATACCATTTAGTAAGTTTAAATGAAGCAAACTTGGTTCTTAAGAAAATTAAGCGCATTTTGGATGACCTCTTTTTGGAAAGGTCTATTGACATGCAGCTTTTTAACTTTTTAACCATGCCAGCACCTAGAACGCCAATTCTTTTCAGGACACCTAAGATCCACGAGGATTGTTGACCCCCCGTTCAGACCTATTGTCGATGGATGTGGGTCTATCATGTACGGATGTGCCAAGTACGCGGATAGCATTTTGAAACCTTTAGCTGAGCAGGAGGAGCAAATATGCAGAGATTCTTGGAGCTTCTTAAAGGAGCTCAGTAAAATCCCATTTCACCATGATTACTTATTTTTGACTGTTGACGTTAAGGATCTGTACACAGTCATCCCTCAAACTTTGGGCTTGGAATGGATTAGGGAATTCATGCAGGAGAGGAAAGTGAATGATAACACAATTTATGTTGTAGAAACCCTCCTCGAGATAGTTCTTACTAGTAATTTTATGTGGTTTGAAGGACAAACATTCCTCCAAAAAAACGGGGTGGCCATGGGGTCCCCTGTGGAGGAAGCTTTGCCAATTGCATCATGGCACATTGGGAGAAGACTGCTTTTTAAGAACCCAATGTTCCAGAAAAAAAGTTGCTTGGTACACTCATTACCAAGACGTCAAGTTTTTATTATGGCAAGGCTCTTGTGAGTTAGTCCAAGAGTTTATCACTACAATTACTTCTCTAACAAACTTTCTTGAATTCACTTTCAACCTTCAAAGGGACACCATTAATTTCCTCGACATTTGTATTCATAAAGATCTTCTTAACTTTAGGTTTAAAAGTACGATATACAGGAAACCCACATACTCGAATTCATTCCTCCATTTTTCTAGCTGCCACCCCTACCACCAAAAAAAGAGCAGTAGTTAAAGGGCAGATGGTTAGGGCAGCTAGAATGATTTCTGATGAGACTGATTTTATGGAAGAATGTCATTTGCTTGAGAACATGTTTCTCAAGAGAGGGTATCCTACATCACTAGTTTTCAGCATCTCTGCTGAGGTAGTCACCAAAAGACAATTAGGACACTTTACACCTCTACTGATTATAGACAACGTAGTTGAGGATGAAACTGTCAGAGATGAACACCAATTTTTCCCTAACACTGAAACCCAAAGTTTTACAACTAGTTTCTTATGTACTTACAGTTTAGACCATACACTAATTAGGGAAATTTTTAACAAAAACTGGTCTCATCACAGAAGGCAGCAATTTAAATAAGCTCCTTGGAAACAAACCAAAAATCATTTACAGATGAGGGCTTAATTTAAAAGCATTGCTTGAATACTCAAACAAGCCTTTAGTTAATAACAAGGGCATGATAAAATGTGGAGCATGTCAGCAGTGCAGACACTTAAATACTGCCTATGAATTCAAAATCAGGGACAAAAATTATAAGGTCCAAGGTAGATTTTCCTGCGACACTAAAGGAGTAGTTTATTCTGCTTGCTGCCAATTTTGTACCGCCTTCTATATAGGAAAGACAGAAAGAAAGATTAAACAACGCATTTATGAACACCAATACGCTATTGGTAAGAAAGATATGACTAACGCATTAGCTAGGCATATATATATGAATTTCCAGATCATATCTTTAAGTTTACCATATTGAAACAAATAGTCCTAGATGAGAGAGGGGGCCCTTGGCAAATTTAACTCGAAATGGAAGAATTATTTTGGCAAATCAAGACAGCAGCATATTAGCCACCAGGCCTTAATGAAAGTATTCCCATCAAGTGTTTCCTTAAACTTTTAGCTTTGAAAAGGTAGCATTTAAATGATATAAAACATTATGGTTAGAGGGTTGAAGTACACCATTTTAGTTATATTGATTTATTCTTATGTGCATTGGGGAACATTGGTTTTGGAGTCCATTTCTCATGTTTTATGTTTTACACTGCATTTAGAACACAATATTTAGCATTTATTACTTGCATTATTTTTATATTTGTATGGGCAAATCAAAAGAATTCTGAGTTGGTCAATGTATTATTTTAATATTATTTTAATACTATTTCCATGAATAGTTTATTTTAAATGCTATTACTATACATGGTTTTAGCTAAGATGATTGTTTTTTAAGTTTAAAGTACTATACGTTTTGTAATAATTGGAAAATTGGGACGTAACCTTATTATAAAACTACGCCCAACTAATTGTTTTTTTGTCTGATGAAGGAAGAGTATTGTCTGTTCCAAAAGTGCTTACATTAAATTCTTTTCGTCTATTACGGCTCCAGCTTGATTAGTTTTTTGTTTTTAATAGTTTGTGATTTGTACGGCTTGGTCTTGCTTACTAGAAGAAAGGAAGACTACCTGAGTTGCATGTTGGCTACTCTTATAAGTGATCTTGTGAATGTCTCTCTTGCTGAACCATGTGTTAGCCATCATCAAGCCATTTGTAAGACAGAGGTCTAAAATGGCCTCTCCTTGTTTATTACTGTTGTCCCACCCATGTGGACCCAGGCAATCCTCATACCCTGTTCTGTCTGTATCATTATGCACATTCGGGTAAGCCATTATCAACACCAGTTCATATTTATCTAGAAGGTGCTGCAACTGCAGTCTAAATGCACTCTTTTCCTTACTGTCATAACCCTGCTGCTGGGCATATGCTGTGATTATGAATACTGTCCTATATACTATTTACAGAAAGTAGACTGATCAATGAATTTATGTTAAGCAAAACACCAGGACTTGGAGATGGCTGTAAATTCCATTATAAAAATCTTTATTCGACACAAGCACTTTTGTGGGTGACCCCACTTCTTCAGATGTCTAATAGATTTTAAAAACAGCTCTTAGTTTAAATATACACCCTTCTGAGACACAAGATTTAAACCAACCAATACATTGTTGTAATGTGAACAAGTACTTCCATTTTAAAGCAACATTCTAAAAGGTGCTTGCCATTAACTGAACTAGAAGTCTGAAACATATGTATACACTTCTGAAAACCTATTTATAAAATATCTACATTATAATTCAACCTTCTATAACATTTCAGTTTACAATCACAAGCACAGATCTGCACATATTTACATTCTCCACTTATATTCTCCAAAGCACATACAAACTTGTAACAAGAAGTCAGTTATTTATGTGAACAAGCACTTCCAATTTAAAATGTATTAGACATCTGAAGAAGTGGGGTCACCCACGAAAGCGCTTGTGTCAAATAAAGATTTTAATACTGGATTTTATAGCCATCTCCAAATCCTGGTGTTTTGCTTTTTATTCTGGATTTGTTTTGTGCAGGACAAGTGAGTTCTAAAGCTTTGCTGGCAGTTTTGTATTTTTTTTTTTTTGGTTAATGTATGTTGTTAAACTAAAGCGGGATGTAACAGATTCTGATTTAGCACTTTTACTTAATACACCCCAGTTAAATCAAAGGTCTTTCCCATTCTGCAAATCCATACAAAGGAATTAAAAAAGAAAGGAGCAAATGTTAGTAGTAGTCAATGATATGAATGCCATTTAAATGACATGAATGCCATTTAAATGATATTAATGCCATTTAAGTTATATGAATGCCATTTAAATGATATGAATGCCATTTAAGTGAGTGACATCTGGTGATGCAAACCTTGGTTCTAGATGACTGGCACTGTTGAAGGGACACCCACACCCCATGTGCAAAAATAGAAAAAGGGGTTGTAGATGAATGGATGGCAAGTTAAGTGTGGTAGGGCAATACACTTGCCCCTTTATTTAATTTGTAAAAGTCAGAGCTCTGAACAACAATACTTGGGGCTCCACATTAACTCGTTTACTAGTTTTTAATTAACAGTGGCATAATATTAGGAGTGGACCAGTTATTTTTCCAGTGATTGCTCTTCATTGTTAAAATTATATTTGTGAAAATAAGCAATTGCTTCCTAAGTCAAAATGTGTGAAAGTTCCTGCTATGCACGCACAGAAAATAAAACAAATAAAAATTAGAATGCATGTTAAAACTTAAGTATTAAGATGGCTGAAGATAATGCTCTCTAGATCGGGAATCCTACGCAAGAGGAAATGAGTAAGATGCATAAAATGTAAAACAATTTAAAATTCATACTTAATTAGACTTTTTGTATGGCTTACCTTGTAACATTAAATTCTTAAGAATAGGCATAAAAATAAGAATTATGATTCACCCTTACCTGTACTTGCAAGTTCAGGAAAGAAGTATGATTCTTATTATGACACTGTGAAATTAATGGGATCTCATTATTGATTACCCATGAACAGATCAGATCAGTTAACTGAATCGGTGCTCTACAATTTGGGCATGAACCTGAAGAGTCATTCCTTTCTAAAAGCTGCTCAATGCACTGCTTGCAGAAAAGCTGTTGGCTTGGAAGCTGAATAGCATCCTGAAACAGGTCAAGATGGATGGAACAACTCATCTCTTTTTTAATTTTCTGAAATGCAGACTCCATGTGATTTTGATTCAAAATAAAGAAAGGTGATGTCCTAAAAATAAAAAAAGAAAGAAAAAATCACTAACAGCTTCTATTATCTTTTCAATTCTAATCCAAACAAAAGTGTTCCACAATTCTCAGTCTGTTTGACAGAAACACTGCAAACTGTATCTTTACTAAGTTTTATTAATAACAGAAGCCCTAAATAGATAACCCTGTGAGTACAGATCTAAAGGAATAGGAAATATATGACCATGATAAAGCAATGGATCAATGATATATCAAACATGAACAAAATTAACCTGAGTGCAGCATCAAAATCATAGCATTATATAATAGTACATCTGACAATGAAACCCATATGCACTGCTAATGAGTACAGAGGTAAACTGTTTTGGTGATTTTGTCCAAGTGTCTACTGTGCTGAAAACATTAATAAGTTCCTACCTTGCAAAGAAAAATCCATAAATTAATTCTTCCCATTATTTATTGAGAAGAATGTGGACACAGCTCACTCTGCGGTCATATAAGGATGGGAGAGCATACAGCAATGGTAGCAGTACTCTGTATTCCTGCAGCACCTCCCACAGTACATGCTGGGCCACACAATAAGTCTTCTCCAACTCGATTAAAACAACTGCACACTGTATTATCATACTCCCACAACCAACCCCCTCACGAAACTGTGCAAGGCTAACATGCTGACTAGACTTGTAGCAAGGAGATTTGGCAGACTGGGCAATTTGCCTCTTTAGTTTGCCAATCCTTTAAAAAAGCCTGATAGCTTATAATAATCACTTATTAGACAGGTTGTACATTGTCCATAAACCTCTGTTGTTGTTACTTTTAAAGGCAAATTTTCAGTATCTTTAGAAAATAATATAAGTTTGACAAACAATTCACAAACTATCAAATAAGAGCTTGCAGTTCCCACAATGATAGCTTGTAATCTGCCAAACATTTTCTTTTAAAATGTCGGCACCCCTATAAGTTGGCACCCAGCGTAGGTGCCCCATCTGTCTCAGCTTTCCTAAGGCACTAGTGCTGGTCTGCTGTTCCATGTCCTGGACAGAATTCACAATGTTCCTCATGAACTGAAGGTACAGGAAAAGGATAGTAAATATTTGTTTTATGATGAGATGATGATGATGATAAGTACCTCACTCAGCAATAATAATAATATCACAACAGTCATTTTTTCAGTTCTCGGTCTTCATCTTTATGTAGAGTACTAAGCAATAAAGGCAGCATATGCTGAGATACCCCAAACTACTGCAGTCACCAAGCTTCCCCTTGCATTGGGCTGGGAGCCAACCTGAAATGAATGTTAAATGCAGGAAGAAATGAGCAAGTTAAAGCTACACATAAATCTAGAAAGTCATCCAAAGAAAGCCGTAGAAGCAGTATCAGCGCTCTACACTGAGCTCTTAACCAATGTTGTAAAGGTCACATGTAGCCTCAAAAGAATAAAAAATGCAGATGGCTTGTTAGAAGTTATTTCTTTTCTTACTTCTATGCTTAATTTATTTAAAGCCAGCTAAAAACAAACAAGTGCTCTATTTGTCAGGGTGAAGGACTGGGATCAGATACTATGCAAATTGAGTGGCTCACATGACTAGGATGGGTTAGGACAGACTACACCACAGATATGAATGTAACTCTTGGGATATAGAGTGTTACCTCACTACTGGGAACAGCGTGAGTAAGAGCATAAAAAACTGACAGACAAATACATTTTTTTTACCTCTACACAAAGTGTGGCCTCTGGACCCAGACATTTTAGGTTGCAAACTTCTGTCATCTTCTCTGTAGCTAATCCTTGATGGAGGACCCAAGTATACGTGGGGATCCTCACAAGCACCAACAGGGGAATGTGGAACTGGAGATTTTGCTAGAAGATCACCTCAGTGTGACTACAAGGTTCAGAAAGTGAAACTGTTTTTTGTACGTATGAACTTCCTCAGAATATTCAAACTTCATGGAAATCATGGGAAGGGTGCATGATAGGCTGCCAACTACTAACTGCATATTTGTGTGAGACTTCGGCACTCATACTGGGAGTGATAGAGATAACTGGAGGGCTGTGAATGGCAGGAGTGGCTTGGCTGATATAACTCAGGGATGACTTGTTAAAGAAGTTCCATGATGGTCATAATTATCACCATGTTCAAACATATACATACTCGTAAAAATACTTGTTGCTGGAACTTTGCAGGATCTAGAAGTCATGTCATCATAGCTGAGGGCACATGTTCAAATAACACAGGTCAAGGTACATGTTTACATGTCTAACAATGTGGATGGTTTTTGGAAAGACCAAAGAAACTCAAATGTGTAGCTCCAGTGTCAAAGCCATCTTGTTTCAAATGGACATAAATAACCTTGAGGAGCAGAAGGATTTTATACAGTCCATTAACAATTTCACAAAAAAAAAAAACTTCTGCAAATATACAGGATGGAGTTGATAAAGGTTACTGAGTGGTATAAATGAGGTGTACACCTCACAGTTACTTTTTAGAATTCACAGAAAGACCTAACTCATTTCTGCACAGTGCTTTTGCACAAAGACGTGTGGCACCATGTAGGACTGTTTCCTGAGGCAGTTCAGGGGAGAGGCATATGCTAATTATCAATGTACTCTTACCTCCAGAACTGCCTCAGGAAAGACAACAACATGCCAGGCAACCCAGATTACCAGAGCTTCCTTGTACTTCTTGGTAATGAACACAATAAAAAGGACATGTTCATCTATCTCTGAAGAGATAAGTACTGGGGAGTTTAGCAGTAGGGTAGAGTTTGTGTGCATGAATGTATGTGAGGGGCTACATGTGTGAGTGCATGCATGTGTGTCTACCTGGGTTGTCACAAGGTGGCGGTTAGCGAGAAGATAGGTGGGTGTGTGTGTGTGTGTGTGTGTGTGTGTGTGTGTGTGTGTGTGTGTGTGTGTGCTATAGACTGTCTGTAGAATGCCTGGGTGTGTGTCTGTCTGTTGGTCTGTTGGCAGTTGAGGGTGGGGAGGTTATCATACTTACATACATACATAGACACACACACACACACACACACACACACACACACACACACACACACACACACACACACACACACACAAACACCACACACCCACACACACTGTGAACAAGGAACACCTGCAATCTGAGTTGGGCTGCGGGAACACTAGACACCAGGTATAGTGCTTCACTTTCATGTCTTAATCACACTTTATCAGTACAGGGATCAGACAGTGGGGGAGAACACTAGACACCAGGGATAGCTCTTCATGCCATAATGGCACTTTACCAGTACAGGGATTGGGGAAGTGGGAGCACACTAGACACTAGCGATAGCTCTTCATGCCATAATGGCATTTTACCAATGTGAGGATCAGGGGACGAGAAAATACTAGGCACCAGGGATATTTCTTTGTGCCATAATGACACTTTACCAGTATAGAGATGGGAGGGTAGGGAGGGCAGCACACACATGGGATATCTCTTCATGTAATAACTGCACTTTACAAGTATGGAGACCAGGGGTGAGGGGAACAGTAGACACCAGGGTTATCTCTTCACATTTATGCTAATCTATGCAATGTTTGTATTGTGGACTAGCAAACAGCTTACAAGCAGAAGCCCTGGCATATGCTGATCAAGGCTTTCTGGACGTATGAGATTGAAGTTGTGTACTATCTGGTGTCTCTACGAGAACATAGTCAGAGATGTGTTCAGACTCTTGGCATTAAGTCAAATTCGTCTAACATATATGTTGGGTTTTGCAAGGAGTGCTTGTTATCAATCCTAGTCATAACTTCAGTGGACAAGATATCATTGTGCAGAGGCAGTGTTAAGGATCTACAGATAGTATTTCTATTTTGTGAATGAATTTTTTTTTTACCTCGTTGGACCATGACCTTCAATATGCTCTTGAGCAATTCACTACTGAGTATGTAGTATGTGGGATAAGAATTAGAACCTCCAGATTTGAGGCTATAGTACTCGATAACAGGTGTGTGTGTGTGTGTCTGTGTGTGTGTGTGTGTGTGTGTGTGTGTGTGTGTGTGTGTGTGTGTCTGTGTATGTGTGCCTTTCAAAACAAAAGTCAGCTGTACTCTTTGTTGGGGTAGACTGCTACCTTTAAGAACTGGGGTTTAAATACCTAACAGTCTTAAATAAGTAATGACTTTGGAAAGCATGAACTTGGCACATGGATAGGAACAGTGACTGTAGCTTTGTTGGTAATGACCTGGTGTGCAGTGGATTTGAGGGACAGGAGTTCTCAGGCAAAGCTCCCAATTTACATGATATTCTCCACCCTACAGCCACAAGCGATAGATAATGATCAAACCAGAGAGATTAGGTAGAGCAGCAGAAATGAGACTTCTCTGCAGGGTTACTGTGTTTACTTTCTATGGCTAAGTAAGGGACACAGTAATATAGGAGAGGATCTGGAGTCCATCACTGTTCCTTCAAGGGAAACCAGATAGGGTGCTCAGTTCCTGCTGGAGTTGCTCTAAGTATGGCCTACTGGAAGGGAACCAGATAGAGTCCTCAGTTCCTGCTGGAGTTGCTCTACGTATGGCCTACTGGAAGGGAACCAGATAGGGTGCTCATTTCCTGCTGGAGTTGCTCTAGGTATGGCCTACTGGAAGGGAACCAGATAGGGTGCTCAGTTCCTGCTAGAGTTGCTCTAGGTATGGCCTACTGGAAGGAAACCAGATAGCGTGCTCAGTTCCTGCCGGAGTTGTTCTAGGCATGGTTTACTGGAAGGGGGCCTGAAACAGCCCCAGGGTGTGCTGAAGAAGTTATATCTCTTAGCCAGCTTGGTAGTACTTCAGAATCCCTAAGAAAATGCAGGAATTTATGGCTCAGAAAAGGAAAGTTGACCAGCCCTGAAAATTCTGTAGCCAACTCAACCTCACTAAGAGAAGAGGAAGGTTACTGAAGTGATCAAAGGAGAAAGACTTTTAAATGTTGGCATATTATTTTTTGCTTGTAAGTTAGCTTGCATATAGCACCCTTGTTTCTTTATTTTTCTCTTTATACAGAAAACATTTGGCTTGGTGCCACATAATGTGTAAGTGAATAAATTATTGAAGCTTACAGCTAGTCAGTAATGCCAAACATTAGAGTTTCACATGTTTTATTGCTCAGAAAATACATGTTGTAGTAAAAAACACAAGTATATCCAGTACGGAATGGCAGCATATACTCACAAGGTTCAAAATAAGCCAACGGTATGTGTAATTAAAAATTCCTTCTTTATTCCAAACGTAAAAACATGAGAAATGAGCACTTTCGCGTATCTACCATACGCTTCATCAGATTTCATTATTTGCTCAAGTACCTTAGTTTAAATAGCTTATGCATCATATTCAATTAACATAATTAACTCATTAGTTAATTGAAGCATTCAAATTTTAAAGCAATAGCTAACTTCAGAACCGTTGTTATATATACATTTCATTTGCAAATATAGCTTCTCATAGTAAAACATAACATTTTATATCCCATTCATTAAATAACTAAACCCACATTAAAAGATCATCAAAAATATAATTTATAACTTGTATATAGCCAAATTAATCACTCATTAAAGGATAAATGAAATATGTATTAATATTGCCTGAGGTCAGATTGAAGCTGATATACACTTATGTGTTATTAAATCTACTTAGTTTAAAGTGCTGCGTGCTAATAAATAAATAAATATATTTTTTAAAAAACATAATTATGAAGGTGTGTATATGTAGATGTGCATGACCAGATATAAAATAAAATGAAATAAAATATAAGGAATACCATATTATTTGCGATTTTTCAAAACAGGTTTTAAAGGAACATACTGATTTAATCCTGGAGGGTGATGTGCTCTCATTTTTAGTATCCATTGTAGTTCCTTCTGTTCTAATGTATTCACAAAATCACCCCCTCTTTTACTTTTGTTTACAATTTGTAAAACCCTAAATTTAAAATGATGTCTGTCATACTGAATTATATGTTTTGCCAATGCATTGGCCTCATTGCTTTTTTTGATATCATATATATGATTATATATTCTTTTCTTGAATTCTATTTTTGTGAGTCCTATATAAAATGCAGGACAGCATTCACATGTAGCTAAGTAAATAATGTTACATGTATCACAGGATGCATAGAATCTGGGAACAAATGAGAAATTCAGAATAGGATGTGTGTATATTTGTGTTTCTGTAATGTGTTTACACATATTGCAATGTTTATAGGGAAATGTTCCCATATTTATATTGGGCTCTATAACTATTATTTCCTTTCTAGTGTGTGTATTACATAGTAATCTCTTTAAATTCTTACTATTTCGGTACGTGAAACTAGGAGTTTCACCAACTAATTTTAACGTTCTATCATCTACTGTTAACACTTGCCAATGATTACCAATAACATTTTTAATCATTCTGTTGTCATTAGTATATGTGGTAACAAAATGAACTTTCTCTTGATACTTTAAAATTGATCCCTTGTTACGAAACTGATGACCTCTTCCTGTTTCTAGTTCATTTGTTCTAGCTGTTGTTCTAGTTACTTGATTTCTAATTTCTTTTACCAGTGTCTTATTGTAGCCCCTTTGTGTGAACAAATCTTCCATCTTATCAGCTTGGAGTCCAAACTCAGAATTTTCTTTGCAGATTCTATCCAGTCTAATAAATTGACTTTTTATGATGCCTTTAAAGACATATCTGGGATGCATGCTGTCAAAACTAAGCAATGCATTTTTCCAGCATTTTTTTCTGTATAATGTGGATATAATTTTCCCATTACATACCATAATGGCACTTTACTAGTACAGAGACCAGGGATGAGGGAAACACTAGACAACAGGGATATCTCTTTGCAATAGTGCCTTCATGGCACTTTAACAGTACAGGGTTCTGGAGACCAAAATGTGCATACAGGTCAATGACAGGTATGGGGGGTGTGCATGTGCATGCACGTGCATTTGTATGAATGTATATGGTGCATTGGATAGTGAATGGGGGCAATCCCACTGCATTCACAATGCAGCCACCAATAGAGATAAATACCAGAGAAGTGGTGCCCTGCTCTATGTGGTTAACTGTGATTCATTAACATGCATATTAGCCCATAATACAAAATACTTCAGGGGCTTTTTAACACAGGCTTTACGGCCTGTGTGAATCCTTTGGACAGTGTTTACACGGTCAAATTCAGGTTTTAAAAAATCACATGAATAATACTTAAACAGCACAAACTGCACATATAAAATGACAATACTTTTGAGTTAAACACTCTTTTCACAGGAAGATCACAGTCTGTCTGTAAACTATAATACAGTTCACAAATGGTAATTGAAGTACTCACCATAGCCTAGATTCTTGTAGAATTAACTGCTTCGCCACAGATAAAAACAGCTCTGAATGGTAGCTCTTTGTTGCAGATGACATCAAAATGTGAGTTGTGGGAGAGGAACTCATTGTTGCCTGCATATACACAATCTCTCTCGCAGTGCTCACTACAACACAGCTTGTAACATGAATGATACAATGTTCATTGTAGATATAAAGCTTGGGCTAGTGAGTCAGGAGGACCAACTAAAGTGAAAGGTAAAGGATGACAGCAAGAAAAAGATCCAATACCACTGCATGTTCTATCAAAACCATGGAGCAGAGGGAACGTTCTACAGCACTGCAGAGTCTGTGTGGGGGTTATGGAAGCTTGCTAATTATGTTAATCTATGCAATGTTTGTATTGTGGACTAGCAAACAGCTTACAAGCAGAAGCCCTAGCATATGCTGATCAAGGCTTTCTGGACGTATGAGATTGAAGTTGTGTACTATCTGGTGTCTCTACGAGAACATAGTGAGAGATGTGTTCAGACTCTTGGCATTAAGTCGAATTCGTCTAACACAGATGTTGGGTTCTGCAAGGAGTGCTTGTTATCAATCCTGGTCATAACTTCAGTGGACAAGATATCATTGTGCAGAGGCAGTGTTAAGGATCTACAGATAGTATTTCTATTTTGTGAATGAATTTTTTTTTTACCTCGTTGGACCATGACCTTCAATATGCTCTTGAGCAATTCACTACTGAGTATGTAGTATGTGGGATAAGAATTAGAACCTCCAGATTTGAGGCTATAGTACACGATAACAGGTGTGTGCGTGTGTGTGTGTGTGTGTGTGTGTGTGTGTGTGTGTGTGTGTGTGTCTGTGTGTGTGTCTGTGTATGTGTCTGTGTATGTGTCTGTGTATGTGTCTGTGTATGTGTGCCTTTTAAAACAAAAGTCAGCTGTACTCTTTGTTGGGGTAGACTGCTACCTTTAAGAACTGGAGTTTAAATACCTAACAGTCTTAAATAAGTAATGACTCTGGAAAGCATGAACTTGGCACATGGATAGGAACAGTGACTGTAGCTTTGTTGGTAATGACCTGGTGTGCAGTGGATTTGAGGGACACGAGTTCTCAGGCAAAGCTCCCAATTTACATGATATTTTCCACCCTACAGCCACAAGCGATAGATAATGATCAAACCAGAGAGATTAGGTAGAGCAGCAGAAATGAGACTTCTCTGCAGGGTTACTGTGTTTACTTTCTATGGCTAAGTAAGGGACACAGTAATATAGGAGAGGATCTGGAGTCCATCACTGTTCCTTCAAGGGAAACCAGATAGGGTGCTCAGTTCCTGCTGGAGTTGCTCTAAGTATGGCCTACTGGAAGGGAACCAGATAGAGTGCTCAGTTCCTGCTGGAGTTGCTCTATGTATGGCCTACTGGAAGGGAACCAGATAGGGTGCTCATTTCCTGCTGGAGTTGCTCTAGGTATGGCCTACTGGAAGGGAACCAGATAGGGTGCTCAGTTCCTGCTAGAGTTGCTCTAGGTATGGCCTACTGGAAGGAAACCAGATAGCGTGCTCAGTTCCTGCTGGAGTTGTTCTAGGCATGGTCTACTGGAAGGGGGCCTGAAACAGCCCCAGGGTGTGCTGAAGAAGTTATATCTCTTAGCCAGCTTGGTAGTACTTCAGAATCCCTAAGAAAATGCAGGAATTTATGGCTCAGAAAAGGAAAGTTGACCAGCCATGAAAATTCTGTAGCCAACTCAACCTCACTAAGAGAAGAGGAAGGTTACTGAAGTGATCAAAGGAGAAAGACTTTTAAATGTTGGCATATTATTTTTTGCTTGTAAGTTAGCTTGCATATAGCACCCTTGTTTCTTTATTTTTCTCTTTATACAGAAAACATTTGGCTTGGTGCCACATAATGTGTAAGTGAATAAATTATAGAAGCTTTCAGCGAGTCAGTAATGCCAAACATTAGAGTTTCACATGTTTTATTGCTCAGAAAATACATGTTGATGTAAACTTTTACTCTATTAAATTCTTAAGTGAATTGGACTAATATTTAAATATTGTCTCCCGATACTGGACTTCTGTCCCCCATTATTTTGACTTCATCCAGAATTATTGAGCAAAGAAGTTCAAAGGTATGACTTGAAGAAAGAAAATGCAGGTATTAAAAGGAATGAACATTATCTGTAGTTATACTCATGACTGACTCAAATGAGACATGATGAAGTTTTATTTCAGAGTGTGGAGAATGGAACAACCTTCTCAAAAATGTTAGCGTCCAAAAGAATTAGTTAATGATATATGTGGGACAGATGTAAGACATTTTTATGAATGCTGAGTGAACTTTCTCTTGATACTACTTTAAAATTGATCCTTGTTACGAAACTGATGATACCTCTTCCTGTTTCTAGTTCATTTGTTCTAGCTGTTGTTCTAGTTACTTGATTTCTAATTTTCTTTTACCAGTGTGCTTATTGGCAGCCCCTTTGTTGGTGAACAAATCTTCCATCTTATCGAGAAACTTGGGTCCAAACTCAGGTATTTTCTTTGCAGATTCTATCCAGTCTAATAAATTGACTTTTTATGATGTAGCACAAAGACTATATCCTGGGATGCATGCTGTCCAAAACTAAGCAATGCATTTTTCCAAGCATTTTTATCTGTATAATGTGGTTATAATTTTCCCATTACTAATCTTTAGGTTTTAAGTTAGAAAATTTACTTCTACAGTATGATGCTTCCATAGTAAATCTCAAAAGAAACTGGATGTGTACTTTCTAGATATTTCAAAAAAACTTTCAAATTGTTCTCATTGTGCAGCTTCCCATATGATTAAAATATCATCTACAAATCTAGTATATAGTAATACCTTTTTATATAGGTCATTGACCAAATAAATGTTCTCTTTCCCAAAAATTAACTACTAGATTGGCATATCATCAATAGGTGTACATTACCCGCTAATAGATACATTTCCTCTAGAAGGAAAAGCATTGTTTGGAAAGAACTAAATCAAGTAGCTGACAAATTAAAATTCCCCTTAGCCCACAACTTATTTCCAGGATAGAGTAGAAGTAATTCTCCTAATTGCTTGTATTCCCTGTTCATTTTGGAATACTGCGGTAAATAGGCTTTTGTAAATGGTGTTGCTAGTAGGTGGGTCCCTTGTTTTAATTCACTTCAAAAGGCCGTCTAATATTTCTAGCAATTGATAACTATCCTTTAGGATTGTGGGAATTTTGTCCATAATGGGTCTCAAGACTTTTTCTAAGTAAACAGAAATGTTTTTAAAAAATATATTTATTTATTTATTTATTAGCACGCAGCACTTTAAACTAAGTAGATTTAATAACACATAAGTGTATATCAGCTTCAATCCGACCTCAGGCAATATTAATACATATTTCATTTATCCTTTAATGAGTGATTAATTTGGCTATATACAAGTTATAAATTATATTTTTGATGATCTTTTAATGTGGGTTTAGTTATTTAATGAATGGGATATAAAATGTTAAGTTTTACTATGAGAAGCAATATTTGCAAATGAAATGTATATATAACAACGGTTCTGAAGTTAGCTATTGCTTTAAAATTTGAATGCTTCAATTAACTAATGAGTTAATTATGTTAATTGAATATGATGCATAAGCTATTTAAACTAAGGTACTTGAGCAAATAATGAAATCTGATGAAGCGTATGGTAGATACGCGAAAGCGCTCATTTCTTATGTTTTTATGTTTGGAATAAAGAAGGAATTTTTAATTACACATACCGTTGGCTTATTTTGAACCTTGTGAGTATATGCTGCCATTCCGTACTGGATATACTTGTGTTTTTTACTACTACTCTTCGTTGATTTTGACAAGTTTTTCAGCGTGAGGTGAACAGTTTGTTTGACTGCTGCCAAAATACATGTTGATGTAAACTTTTACTCTATTAAATTCTTAAGTGAATTGGACTAATATTTAAATATTGTCTCCCGATACTGGACTTCTGTCCCCCATTATTTTGACTTCATCCAGAATTATTTAGCAAAGAAGTTCAAAGGTATGACTTGAAGAAATAAAATGCAGGTATTAAAAGGAATGAACATTATCTGTAGTTATACTCATGACTGACTCAAATGAGACATGATGAAGTTTTATTTCAGAGTGTGGGGAATGGAACAACCTTCTCAAAAATGTTAGCGTCCAAAAGAATTAGTTAATGATATATGTGGGACAGATGTAAGACATTTTTATGAATGCTGAGCAGGAGAGCAGTATAGTGCTGGCTAACTAGGACTTAGAAGAGCGGACACAAGGTTGTCTTTTATCAGTCTTGGATTATCATCACAATATATGCTATATGATACAAACATAAAGCTGACCTCCCCACTGTTAAAAGACAAATAAAAGGAGAAAGCTCAACAAATACATCTCCACCTCCTCCTACCAATGCCCCTCAAAACTCACCAAGTACCCTTCGCAAACTCCTTAATATGGCAACCCCCACTTCCAGCTTCACCATCATAAGCACTCCCACCTCACACCACTTCAGTTCCATTCACCCTCTATCATTTTCCTGTGCAGTTTACATCAAAAGAAATCTCAGTCAGATACTATATACGCAAAACAGGGTAGAAAAACTAGATTACAAGACATACTTAAACCCTTTATAACAGAAGTACGGGAAGACAGCACAGAGCTTTGAATGAAAGGAGGTCTGTCTTTGATGGTCAGTTTCCTGACTATTTCTGAATGCTTCTGACCATAATTTCTTAATCTGTTAGTCAAGTCACTCACTAAACAAGTAATCTACATCATCAACCTCTCAAATGCTTCAGGAATAATTTTCCTTCCTAGTTTAGCAGTCTTTAATAACTCCCATTTTACAAAAAGCTGCTGCATTGCCCACTTACAAATTCTGGCCAATATATATTATGCTCCATAATCAAGGCATTTGAAAAAAAAATAATCTATGATCAAGTAACACAACATCTGAATAACACAACATTACTTCAGAAATATCCACAACACACTCACAGTTATTTTTCACTCCCTGCCAAAATACATATTCATCCATGGAAAAAAGGTCATGTGAGAGAAGCTTTATTTACAAATCTATGCAGAACCTTTGAAAACATGAATCATGACTTAGAATCTTAAGTCCGTTGGATTCGGTGATAGAAAAGTGTGCTGGTTCAGCACCTACCTGGCAAAAAGAGCATTAATAGTGTAATCAGGTAATATCAGCATAATAGAATTCTTATATTTAGGTTTCCCCAGGGCTCCATTTTTGGACCGGCCTTTTTTCACTATTCATTAATAAATTTAACACTATTATCCTAACATCAAATATAACTGTATGCAAATAATAAAACATTGCATGCACCCAGTAATATGACAAGGCCTTCTTCAAAACTATTCTAAAGGTCTTCAAACCTTCTGCAGTGATCTTTGTCACTCACCAGATTTTAATAAAAACTAACCCCCTACAAATAAAAACCCTGAACTATGAACCTATTCAACCATCAAAATACTACAGGTACCTCAGCCTTACATTTAACTAACCGCCAACTTTCAAAAACATGCACAGCCTGCACAGCTGAAGTTACTACACAGTTAAAAACAGATAAAAAAAAAACACTGTTATTCTCTCACTAACCTTCTCACCCCTGATTCCAAAAAATGTCATAGCAACAACTGTCATCATTCCCAGAACTGAACTGAATTGCACAACCAATTATATCACTTAAGTCATTCTGTAACACAGACACCAAATGAAGTACAGTGCCATATGTAGGTTTATCAGTCTCTCAGCTAAACTTGACCACTACTCTGTATCCCTCCAGAAAACTAACTGGCCACCTATCACAGCACATTCCATCATTCTATTTTCTCGCTCACATTTAAAATGTAAAACCTAAGAAATCTCCTACTCTGTATTGTCTACCCTTCAGTCTCACCATAGGAGAAAAAAGCTGCTTAAAATGCCGCTGCCAACAAGAACCATCTCCCGCATACCTCAGAAGTATCACTAACCACAAAGAGTTCAGGAAAACTTATAAATATATCTGGATATCACGTGCAAATATGCATACTTTAAAAATACAGGATAAGCAAGGACACCTAACTTCTGAATGAATCAACACAAGACAACCTGTCTGTACTGTATGCAAGGAAGGGAAGCAAACGTATAGAGTAAATTCCAAAAAAAAAAAAAAAAAAAACCCACAAAGACCAGTTCTAGCACCTGTAGAAATATGAATCCAGTTGTTTAATGAAGTAAATGGATTTTGCAGCATGCTTTCACTTCAATAAACCATTTCATTTTTATTTCTAAGAGTGCTGGAGTTTATCTTTGTGTTTTTTTTTTTTAATTCACTCTGCATTTTCTTTGTGTAAATATATGGGATCCAGACCTTTGGTTGCATATTTATATTTATAATGCTGGCATGGGTGATCGAAGAGCAATGTGATCGCAGAAAGCTGACATTACTTAGTGGGAAGTCACAGTACAGCAGGGACTGGGAATTTGCTCTTTCCTGCAGATTATGGATTCTAAGATATGTGTGTGTGTGTGTGTGGGTGTGTATATATATATATATATATATATATATATATCTTAGTTGCAGTAGGTGTGGGGGTGCAGGGGGGTAAAAATACGTTTTTTCTTTTCTTTTCATTATTTTGACATTCAGTCTTTATAGGTTTTTCAATTTAAATTTGATTTTGTGCATTTTCAGCTATAGGTAGTACACTGATTATACAGTTACTTCATAACTATTTGAATCTAGTATTGCCTACTCAACACAACACATTCTGATTGTATCTCTTATACCTAATCTTTTATCTAACTCAGCAGACTCTAACTTTAATTCATCTCTCATTGATGAATATCTTACTTCCATTAATTGTTAGTCTTACTATTTTATAGTCTGATTTATACAAATGCAACTTGCTGTTGTCAATATAAATTGAATTTCTATTGATATTTTATTTGTTGTTTTGTTATATTGTACAGTTGTACAATGTTAACTTTTCTTCTTTTTTTTTTGTTTGACCAGTTGGTCCAGGTCATTCCTGAAAAGGTTCTGTTGACCAGCACACTCTGTAATCTCAGACATCACTACTAAATAATGTAACTCAGTTAGTAAATACTGTTCTGTACAGTTTTACTAGTAATATAAAAATGAAGGTTCTATATAATATGAAGACTCTAGCATATTGTCCCAAATAAATGTGTTTTTTGTTCAGAGTGCTGTCTGAAATAGGTTCTTTGTAAAAATGTGAACAAATGCCTGTTTATACCTTAAACCTCCTTAGTCCCCCTTCTTCACTCACCTCCTTACCTCTGTCAATTTCTCTCCCCAGCTTTCTCTCTAAATACACCATAAGCCTGCTTTTCTCTCACTTCATATTGCAATTCCTGTTTGCATTATACTAATTTGCCTTTAAATGTCTCTGCAAACTTGCTAACATTTTTCTAACTAGTAAATCATTGTCATATAACTTATCTATTCTTAATCAATGTTTTCACGTTATGTCTAATTTGGTATAATTATTTAAACTGGAGTTGTTGTTTGCATTATTTTTAAATAGTGTAAAATTATTGTTCTTAAAATATTTTGTAATAGTTTGGAGCTTTTCTCCATGGGCATCTACTGAAAATGGGCTCCTACCCAGTTGGACTTTCCCAGTAATCAAATGTGAATAAATAAATGAATAAACAAAATCACAGATTTTTAATACATTTTGCTGAAAGATGTTTGCTTAGTGTGATGTATGATGCTATTGTTTTGTAAGTCCTGGTACTACTACACATAGCCGGCCTTAGGCATAGGCCAACTAGGTGGCCTCCTAGGGCGTCGCTCTAGCAGGGGTGCTTTTTCAGTATTTATTTAGTGTAGGTAGACCAGGATGGGGGCACCAGGTGGTGTGATGGGGAGTGCCATGGATCCCTTTTGCCTAGGTCACCAGTTGACCTAAGGCCACTCCTGCTACTACACCTAGGTAATGGCTGAAAAGGGTTCTAGGACTAGCCCAATTACTTGGTTAAAAAAGTCTTAAATAAACAATGAAATGTATCAGTCAATTTACCAGTTTCTATAATTTGTAGAATACCAAACTCCTGCATTCAGTTATTTTTTCAAAATCATCAACCCCATTGTTCCCATTTTCTACATGGGATCAGGGTGTCACTTCAACTGTTGCCATTTCCCAGTTCAGTTCCACTCTTCTACCGTCTTCAATGGTCATGCCTGCCTATCACAGATCTCCTCACACAATCCATCCATCTCTTTTCTGGACACATTTGTTTCCTCTTGCCTTCTTCCTGTCTCTCTCAGATATTCTTCACCAGACTGTCTTCTTCTTTCCTGCACATGTGCCCAAACCACAGTAATCGGCTCTATTTTTCACAAGAATTTAAAAAAAAAAGAAAATCCACAGTTAACATAAACAAGACATTTGCCTTCTTCAATATATGAAGGCAATTTTCTGTTTGTGGCTTCCCTGGAAAATTATGCTGAAATTTCCACAGAAATAGGAAATATAACTTTAGTTCAACAGCAATAAAGATAGCATAATATATTATTATTGTTATTATTATTATTATTATTATTATTACTATTTTTAACATAGCTTCTACTATCAATAACTGGAAGGCTCCTATTTTTCTGGTACAGTTGCTGCTAATAAAAAGAAGTTATGTCCTTACCATAACATTCCATGTGGAGTGTTCATCTCGCCTTTGTTCTTACACATGGGTGTCGGAGCCGATCCTCAGCTCCGAGTCGGCCGCTTAGCAAAGCTATGCATCTAGGAGAAGCTCGAGACCAACCTACCTCCCACAATTCCCTCTGCCTGTACCTCAGATCTAGTTTGCAAACAAAACCAGATCCAGCAATAACACAGGTTATGAGTATAAGAGAATACATAAGTATACAAAGGACCAGACACTAGCTCAAGCCAGTAGGAACAACAGAGAGACCACTAGTGGGAGACAAACAGACCAGACTTCTAAATCCATACGTTCTTCCAGATCCAAGGGTGGGAGGGTGGGGATGTAAGAACAAAGGCGAGATGAACACTCCACATGGAACGTTATGGTAAGGACATAACTTCTTTATGTGAGAGTGTTCAATCTCGCCGTTTGTTCTTACACATGGGTAGCGTCCCTAGCTCTGTTACCCTGAATGACTCATGGAAGAACGTTCCTGAGCACAGTGGAACCAAAAGATGCTCTATCCATGGAAGTCCTGTCAACTTTATAATGAGTGATGAAGGTATGTGGTTTAGACCAAGTGGCTGCTGCACAAATCGTATCCAATGGTAGACGAGCTGCATGAGCTAGAGATGTGGAAACTGACCTAGTAGAATGTCCCTTTGGTTTGGAGGGCAAAATCTGATTTGAAGCAGAATAAACAAAGGTTATACAATCAGTTAGCCATTTAGAAAGTGTGCGCTTCATCACTGCCATGCCCTTTTTGTTGTCCGCAAAGGCTATAAAGAGTTGGTCCGCTTTCCTATGGTCCTTAGTTCTATCCAGGTAAAATCTAAGTTGTCTATGAACATCCAATTTGTGCAGCATATATTCCAGCTTGTTGGAGTGATTTTTGAAAAATGTAGGAAGCTCAATGGACTGATTAATATTGTTAACTGAACAAACCTTAGGGAGGAAGGAAGGGTTGGTGCGTAATGAAACCCTGTCAGGGTGAAAAATTAAATATGGCTGCTTGATGTAAAGTGCCTGAAGTTCTGATACTCGTCTGGCTGAAGTGATAGCTACTAGGAAAAGAGTTTTCCATGACAAGAACTTTAAGGAACAGGAAGAAGCTGGTTCAAAAGGCGGTAAAATTAGTTGGGATAAGAGCAAATTTAGATTCCAAGGAGCTGTAGGTAACCTAACTGTCGGTCTGAGATGAAAAGACCCTTTCATGAAGGCTTTACAAAGCCTATGAGCCATAATGGGAGCTCCGTTTTCTCCTACATGAAAGTTGGAAATAGCGGCCAACTGAACTTTTAAAGTGGCGGTAGATGCTCCTTGATGAAATAGCATGGACAGGAACTCCAAAATCTTGTTCAGAGGGGCTACTAAGGGATCCAAGTGCTGTGTAGTGGCCCAGTAGACGAAACGTTTCCACTTACTGGTGTATATTTTGGTAGTGGAAGCCTTATGAGAGGCGACCAGAATGTCCTGAACCGCCGGAGAGAGAAGATCAGACCTGGCTAAGTAAGGAAGCGGAGCAGCCAAGCTGCTAACTTGAGGGATAGGAGCGAAGGGTGAGGAGCTCCTGACGAATGAGTCAGCAAGTCTGGCACTGGGTCCAGAATCCAAGGCTCCCGCAATTGGTGGGCTTGAAGAAAGGTGAACCAAATCTGTCGAGGCCAGAATGGGGCAATGAGAATTATAGTCCTCTCCTGGTCCTTGGCTTTCTGAAGAAATTTCGGGATCAGTGGTATAGGAGGGAAAGCGTATAGGAGACCTGGGGGCCAATCGTAAATCAGAGTGTCCCTGGGGACATCCCCTGGAGGGGGTAAAAGGGCAAAGTAGCTTCTGCACTTGGTGTTCATTGGAGACGCAAACAGATCGCAGTAAGGCTGGCCCCATTTGCGGAAAATCCTTTCCGCCACTTTCTGATTGAGGGACCACTCATGAGGTAACAGGATGGCTCTGCTCAACCTGTCCGCTATGACGTTGGATAGCCCCGGGATGTGCATTGCTATTAGAAAGCGACCCGTGGATTCTGCCCATTGCCAAATTCTCATGGCCTCTCTGCACAACTGGTAAGACTTGGTTCCTCCCTGTTTGTTTATGTACCAGACTACGGACATGTTGTCCGTCTGTACTGCAATGGTCCCTAGAGGTAGAAGGGGGGAGAAGTGTTGCAATGCTAGGAACACTGCCCTCATCTCTAGAACATTTATGTGCAGGTCTTACTCTAAGCTGGACCATTCACCTTGGACTGTCTGTCTCTGAAAGATGCCCCCCCACCCTATCAGGGAAGCATCCGTGGTCACTGTGGCTGTTGGTTTGGGTAACACAAACGGCCGGCCGTTGAAGAAGTTGTGATTCTGTAACCACCAAGACAGGTGTGCTTTGCAGGTATTCATTATGTGAATCTCGTGTGTCAGGGGTAACTGCTGGAATGACCACTGTGCGAACAGCAGCCACTGGAGAACTCTCATGTGTAGCCTCCCCATGGGAACTGCAATGAGGGATGCTGACATGAGCCCTAAGACTTTCAGGACTAGATTGGCTGGGGACTTTTTGGACAATAGCAGATGAGATATGTGATCTTGCAGGCAAGCTATTCTTGAGAGGGGAAGTTTTAGTAGCATAGAACGGGTATCTAGATCTGCGCCTATAAATGAAATATGTTGCGAGGGCTGTAACGCAGATTTTTTGAAATTTATCGAAATCCCTAGCTGAGCACAAAGGCTTATTGTGTAGTCCCTGGCCTCTATCAGTTGACGCTCGGTGGTGGCAGTAAGGAGCCAGTCGTCCAGATATGGAAACATCCGGAATCCTAGACGTCTCAAGTGAGACGCTACCACTGCCATGCATTTGGTGAAAACCCTGGGGGCTGAGGTTAGACCAAAGGGCAGGGCCCGAAACTGAAAGTGTCTGGCTCCCAGCCAGAAGCGCAGGTGATCTCTGGACATTCTGACCATTTTGATGTGGTAGTAGGCGTCCCTGAGATCTATTGAGCACATCCAGTCATCCTTCTGTAAAAACGGAAGGATCGATTGAAGCGTGACCATCCGGAACTTTTCTTTCTTCACAAACGTATTGAGATTGCTTAGGTCCAGAATTGGCCTCCAGTCCCCTGTCTTTTTTGGAACTAAAAAGAACCTTGAGTAAGTTCCGGATCCTCTTTGGTCCGCCAGGACTGGTTGGATGACTCTTTTTTTCTAGCAGCTTTGAGATTTCTATAGCTGCAGGTTTTCGCAGATGGGGTGGTACATCTGGGAATCTTTTGTGGTAATGGGGAAATACAAAGGGAATTTTGTAACCTCTGGTAATAATGCTTTTTACCCAATTGTCTGAAGTAAGGCTTTGCCAGGCCTGAGGGTATAAAGCTAAGCGCCCCCCCCCCCGACTCCCTCCAGAGCAGGACAGTCGGGCCTCCTTTCAGGAGTGCTGGAAAGGCTTCCCAGGGATGGTATCCCTGTCGCCTTGGTTCTGCGGACCCCCTCTGCCGCCAGGGCAGCGTCTTCCACCTCTGCCCCCCCCCCTCTGCCTCTGGAGGGGGCATCACCCTGTGTGCCTGGGAAATAACCCTGGGGTTTACGAAACCACATCTTTCCACCTCGTTGCCCTATGGGGTACGGTCTGGATGGGGTGGAAAAACGGAATCCGACAGCAGACAGAGTCTTTCCCTCCTGCTCACACCGGGTTAGGGTCTCCTTTACTTTGGGGCCAAAAAGAGTGGCACCATCAAAGGGGGCGTTAGTAAAGGAAGACTTGAAGGCTTCCGCAAAGGAGCACAGCCGCATCCAGGATTGTCTATGAAGAGTAATCGCTGAAGCTGCAGCCCTACTCGACCCCTCGGGCGCATACAAGATGAGCCTCATGGACGAGTTCACTATGGATGTAAGGGTGTTGAGTTGTGCTGTCACTTTGTCCGAGACAGCAGCATCTGTATTACCCTGGAGGGTATCTCCCAACTCTTTGACTAGATCCCTCTGTAATCGTGTAAAATGCGTCAAGTAGTTCAGCGATCGCATAGAGAAAGTCGCTGAACTAAAAATGCGCTTCCCATATCTGTCCATGGTCCTAGTGTCTCTGTTAGGGGGATGGACAGATGAGGAAGATTCGGACATCTCCTTTTTAGTGGCTGCGGCCACCACCATAGCATCCACTGGAACTCCCTTAGTAAGGTAAAACTTGTCCTGAGGGGCAGTGATGTACTTGTTAGGTTTCCTGGGAACTGGCTCCACTGTGTCAGGAGTCTCCCACGCCCTTCGAGCAATTAACTCCATTAACTCATCGAAGGGTGGAGTGACCCAGGAGGAGGAAGGGCGAGCACCAAATGCCTTCAGCAGAACCGACTCATCCTCAGAAGGGGGTAGGGCCTGTCAATCACCTCTCTGCTTCAGGATCTCCAGGATGTCAGCAAAGGAGACATCCTCTGAGGGTGATTTCGGGGACCCTTCTGACTCATCTAAGTCAGTATCCGATGTTAAAGATTCTTGTGGAGAATCTAAGTGCCTCCTCTTGCACAACTTTTTCCTCGGAACGTCATCGGGAGGGGCTTCCGATGAGGCCTCCGAGGAAGAAGGGGCTCCCTCTGGGAGTGGCTGAGACACTGGTGCTCTATGCTTGTGGGTAGCCGTGGGTGCAGAAGAAGACAACAGACCTTTATGGGAGAGAGAAGTTGTTTCTGTTGACGTGGTTGTCTGAGAAGACAACACCTTCCTCATGAGGTCAAAGGCCCCCAGACCCCAAGCCGAAGAGTCCCCCGGTTCTGAGGAACGCGGAAGTGTCTCCGAAGCGGAGGCCAAGGGTATCGACCCCAAGGACGGAGCCGAAGTGATCCGTGCCGAGGCACCGAGAGGGAGAGTTGGTACCGAAAGATCGGTTCGACTCTCGGTCCCAGAACCAAGGAGGGATCGTCGGTTCCGCGAGTCTGCCAACGGTCCCGACGGAGTCGAGGTCAACGGTGCCGACCGAGAAAGGGACGGTTCCAGCACCAAGGGCTCCACAATCATCAGATCAACATCTCTCAGCTCCGACAGCTGTGTAGGCCTCGGAGGAGGATCAGATGGAGATAAGGGAAGGCCTTCGAGTCTCGACACCAACTGGGAGGAGACTGAAATGAGCTTGGACAAGGCCATGTTCTCCATTAACTTCTGCACCACATGATCTACGTCGGTGTCGGAGAGAGGCCTGGAAGAATGGGTCGAAGAAACCGAGGACGGTACCGACCTCAATAAGGCAGGAGGTGGAAGCTCCGACACTGGTTAAGACTCGAGGCTCGGTGACAGTAAGAAGCTCGGCACTTGGCCCCGAAGCCTGTGGAACCGGTGAGCGAACTTTAAACGAAGAAGTCGGAGCCGATGACATGGGCTCCGATGTCTTCGATCCCTTCGAGGACTTAGAAGCCTGGTCCGACTTGTCAAGCTCTTCTTGGAAGGAAGGCTTCAAAAGACCCCTATCCATAAGCTTCCTGCGCCTATCTGTCATGACCCTTCCACTAAAAGAATGACAAATAGAGCAGTCTTCTTGTAGATGGAGAGGGCCAAGACAGTAGACACAGGAGCTGTGGTTGTCAGTGACAGACATCTTTTGCCCACACTGACACCTCTTAAATCCCGACTTAGCTTTTTCAGACATATTCTGAAGAAAAGGCAAACAATTATAGCAAATAACAGTCTAAAAGGATAGACTCAAGTCCACAAACACAGAATTCTATCAATCAAAATCAACCCTAAACTAGGAGGGGTAGGCCTGAAGGAAACAAAGTATATAACTATAAAAATTATATATATAAAAACGCGAAGTTGAACTAGACACACACACACGCACTAAGGATAAATTTCCTCAAAAGAAAATAGAAAATTTCACAAGAAATATAATTAGAAGTATCTTATCTTCCCAAAGTTGGTCAGAGCTCTCAAAATTCGATGCGATCGATTGCAGCGGCAAACTAGATCTGAGGTACAGGCAGAGGGAATTGTGGGAGGTAGGTTGGTCTCGAGCTTCCCCTAGATGCATAGCTTTGCTAAGCGGCCAACACCCATGTGTAAGAACAAACGGCGAGATTGAACACTCTCACTTTCTACCTTTGTGCCTGACCTCTCACTGTTCACTCAATTCCACCATATTTGTAGCTGTCTGAGTATCTAAACAAAGAGAGACAGAATATGCAGTGACATCACATAAGCATGCAGTGAATGCTGATGACTCTTCTATTCCTCTTTTTACTGCACAGCAGTAAACATGTTTTTTGCATTCCTGGCCTTCATTAGAGGCTGTGCGACTGAAAAAAGGCTCAATCTGTATATCAAGAACAGAAATAAAATCACCAAACAGCACCCAAATAGCCAGTAATCCAAAAAATGATGCAGTAGGTGAAACAATGAAGCCACAAAGAAGGAATGGATGAGATGAAATGTTTAATAGTTTTAAAACAGCTTTCGCTTCCAGCAACACTCAGCACATATAAACGTTCCACATTACGTTTTCGTTTACATATTACTTCATCAGATGTGGGCTCAAAGGGAAATCAACAGACCTATAAAGCTACTCTCTGCAACAGATGCTGGAGTTGTGAAGCAGATATTTTACTGCTCATTCAGTATGCTGCATTAGCTTCATACATGCTTGTATTGCCTTCTGTTTCCTTCCCTTGACTTGCTCAATCTGTATATCCCAGAATAACACAGCAAGCTGTTAATTGCTTCATCCTCTCACCATTGCTGATCCACCAGAATCTCTAGTGAACTAGAGTCTATTCTCAAACTTGTTTTGCCAGTGGCAAAGTAACACTGATGGATGTTCTACTTTTGTGCCCATGGACTGGCAGTCATAATAAAATGTAAAATTCTATGCAACACTCAGAAATGCTACAGCGCACCATGAATTGCTCTGGCGAGGACAAAAGGAAGACAAATGATTAAGTACCCTACTGCCATACTGTACTAAAGGAAAGCAGAATATACAAAGCAACAGACAGGATGGAGGATGAGACTTATTACTAAATTACAACTCTATGTATGCATGCAAGGCCAATTATGTATCAAAACTAGCTTCCATAACAAAGGGAACCATAAAGTCTTCTTTGGTTATGTCAGTAACCTCTATGGCAAAGCCCAGGTTTTTCTGAATTAGTACTTAACAGTATCACTTACACTGATCCTGTTGACTTAGCCAACCTGCTAGCAGATAGGTTCAGTGCAAACTTCACCCCCCTGTCACCCCAAGGCCCTTTTAACATCCCTGATACTTGTACCCATAGCCGGTTTTAGGCACCAGTGAACCCTGCAGTCGCTGGGGGCCCCCTAGTCCTGGGGGGCCCCCAACCACAGCAAGTTACCTTATCTTGATATTTTGTAACATGTCTGTCAAACCAACAAAAGCTAGTACATCAGTCTTGTATACTTAATAAAGCAGGTAAGTAATAATAACTCATATTTATCTCCTTCAAAATTCAAACATCTTTAGTTATAGTAACAGTATTTTGTCAAGTAACAAGCTTTGCAATTTCATTAAATATTTTACCAATGACATAATGCCCTGGCCTAAGTTAAGCCCTGATGGTGGGCATCCTCTTCACTAAAATTAACAACGTAGCCAGTTTTAGGTACCTGCAATAAGTGTGGCTGGAGGGGGCCCCTTAACTATCAATGACTATGTGAGGGCCCCACAAAAACTGCTGTTGGTTGGGGAAAAATGAGGAGAAAAAATGTATTAAGTTTTGATTACACTCTTTAAAACCTGAACAGTACTGTGATATGATCCTGTTATGACAAAGCTGTAATGAACATAAGCAAAGTAAGCACTACAGAGATCAGCAGCCCAGGGTGACCGATCTCATTGCAAACTGTGGAGTTTAAGAAGAGCTGATGCTTCTAATCTTCAGAAATGGTTTCTCTTTCAAGGTTTTTATACATACTGGCAGAACAACTGATACTGTAACTCTCAACATCTTTGCTGAAGAATTCTGTTCGGTGATAAATATAATAGCATAATAAAGTCTCAAAATGAGGAACACATTTTATATATTACCCTAATTCATTTAAAAAGTTACTCTAATAACACATTTTGCATCAACATGCATTTTTAGACAATAAGTATAAAACTCTGATTACAGGATTTACTGTGACAGAGCAAAATTATGATACAAATCAGGAATATCTGTGAAATTAGGAATAGTGATAGGTATTAATTTGCTCCTCACTGAGGTAAATAAAAGTGACTTATCCCTGTTGCTGTTTGATGACTGCTAAACGCAGTCACTGATCTTGTGTAGTAGTACTAGTTCATAGGTTTATAGGTAGGTACTAGGCTATTGGCCCTAGGGCCTATATAAGCCTAGCCCAAGGTACCCTGGCTTTCACCACCCAAGAAAATTATTTTCCTGTGCCACTGTCAAGCAGAGCCACAGAAGTGATCCCTGGGGTGAATTTCCTATCTCCCATCCAATCATCAAGATTTTTCTTGAAGAGTGCTAATGAGGAGCTTTGCTTGATATAAATAGGTAGTTTGTTCCAGAGTATGGGAAGTCTCTGGGACAGGAATCTATCCCTCCAGCATGTTCTGTTTATTGTGGTGATGAGGTTTAGGTCCCTAGAGCATGTAGCTCGTAGGGATTGGGATTTCTTTAAGTGGAGCATGTCTAAAAGCTCTGGGTTTGACATAGCTTTGTGTGTTAGGCAGAGATCGCCTCTGAGTAGGTGACATGCAACAGAGTAAAGCTGCAGTTTTTTTAGACGGTCTGCATAGGGCATCTCTTTGAGGCCGGTAATCCTCTTTGTGAGGTATTTCTGTGGCCTTTCCAGTTGTTGTAGATGTCTTGTGAGGTACATACCAAAAGGGCGTTGTACTCTATAATGGGTCTAATGAGTGATGAGTAGAGGGGAACAATTACCTCTTTTTTCCTGGATGAGAAACCTTTTGTGATGAGGTGTGCCACATAGAAAGATTTCCTGACTACTGTGGCAATGTGATTATCAAAGGAGAGACTACTGTCCACCTGTGTCCCAAGGTCTCTTATCACACTTTCAGTGTTAAGTAGACTACCACCTATGTGGTAGTTCATGGGTATTGAGTTTTTACCAAATAGAATGACAATGGACTTTTTGACATTGAGCTTGAGGCCATGGCTTTGACACCAGGCGTCTGTCTCAGCGAGGCCCTTTTGTAGGATGTCCACATCTTTTGGAGTTTTGATTATGGCTTCTAGTTTGCAGTCATCTGCAAACTTCATTAGCCAAAGACCTTCTGTGTTGGCCTGTACTTCAGAGAAGTAGATACCAAACAGGAGAGCACCCAGGACTGAACCCTATGGTACTCCACTTGTCAGTGGTCTGAAGTTGGATTTGGAGTCTGTTACTTTCACAGTGTGGGTTCTTTCAGTAAGCCAGTTGGCAACCCATCTTGTGACATAGGGATTTATACCTAGTTTAGTGAGTTTATCTAGAATTCCAGAGTGGGGGGGTGGTGGTGTCGAAAGCCTTGGCGAGATGTAGATAGGCTGTGTGAACCACCTTACCCTCATCTACGGCTTTGGTGACTGCTTCAAAGAAGTCTATCAGGTTTAGGAGACATGATCTGCCTTTTACAAACTCAAACTGGGTGGGGTTTTGAGTTTGGAGATTACCAATGTCATTGTTTATAAGTTCCATGATGATACGCTCCATAGCCTTGCAGACCAGGCTTGTTAGGCTAATGGGGATGTAGTTTCCGGTGTCTGTGGTGGCTCCCCCTTTGTAGAGTGGGATAACTGTCGCTGTGCTCCATTCAATTGTCACATAGCCTGAGGTGAGGCTATGATTGAACATGGTACTAAGGTGGGGTGCCAGTTCGTTCTGTAGTTCATGTAGAACACAGCCTGGGATGTCATCAGGTCCCATGGATGCTGTGTTCTTGGCTTTGGATAGTGTGTTTTTTACCTGTGCAGCTGTGATTACAGGAACTTTGTATTGTTCTGGTACAGAGATGGGCCCTTTAGGGGATGACAGGGGGGTACAGTTAGCACTGAACCTATCTGCCAGGATGTTGGCAATATCAGTTGGTTCTGTATATTTAGTGCCATTGTGCTGTAACTCAGAGCAGATCTGAGTGTTGCCATTGAGATTCTTGACATAGCTGTAGAATGCTTTGTGGTTGTCTTTAGAGTCAGTGGCGACTTTGTTTTCATAACTAGCTTTGGAGGATTTTATGAGGGATCTCAGCTTCTTACTGAGGCTGACCAGGAAGTTTCTCCAATCATGGGATTTTACTCTTTTTTGCAACAGTTTCTTTCTTCTGTTGTAGAGTTTGTTTATGGCAGGGGACCACCAGATTGGCTTCCTTTTTTGGAGGATAGCATCTTGGTTCTGTTAGGGATTGCACGATCCATGCACTCGGGTAAGTGCTTATAAAGTGCATTTGTGTAGGATTCAGCAGTCATACCTCTATTGTCCGTCAGCATGGGTGACGTGAAGTTTGCCACTTCTGTCTTAAGAAGCGTGAAGTTGGCTTTGGAGAAATTTTTTACAGTGGTTTCCCTAATGGGGGGTGGGGGAGGGATGTGAATGTCTAGGGTGATTAGCTTGTGGTTGGATCTGACCAACGAGGAATTGACCTCTGGTGTGGAGCACCAGTTGCCCATGTTGGTAATAACCAGTTCTAGGATATTGCTGCCCCTGGTGGGGGTGTGGATAAGTTGATCCATGGCATTGGAATTTATGAATTCCAGAAAATGTTGAGCACAAGAGTTGGTACAGGAGTAGTTTTCCCAGTTAATGGTAGAGTAGTTGAAATCGCCCATTATTAGGGTGTTAGGTTGTACCCTAATATTTTCCAGTGTATTAAGAAATGGGGAGTGAGAATCCTGGGGCATGGTGGGGGATCTGCAGCAAGCTACAATTTGGATTGCGGTCTTGCCCAGAGTTAGTTACACTTGGATAATCTCGGATGCATTATGCTGAGCAATTAGGCTGGAGGTGTGGATATCTTTAATGAATATGGACACGCCTCTGCCTTTAGTGTTTCGATCCAGGCTAGGTGGCTAATGTTGTACAATGTACTTGCTGAAATAAGTACAAAATGAACATTGCTGTGGTGTGTGTGTGTGTGTATGTGTGTGTGTGTGTGTGTGTGTGTGTGTGTGTGTGTGTGTGTGTGTGTGTCTGTAAAAAATATCACAAATTTTTATCAATGCACATATCCAATAATGCCGGAACCCACACATTATTTTTCAGGGTATCAATAAAAATGTAGCTAACAAGTGATTATATTTCAAAAGTTAGGCATAAAATATATCACAGAGCATTCAGACTTAGATCTTTTAGGAATCTGGTGGCCCACACTCCCTAAACTGTATAAATGGATACAGGAGGCTCCCTTAATCATCCTTGATTGTGGGGACCCCAAAAAAGCTGTTTTTGGTTGAGGAAAAATGACGAGAAAAAATGCTTTCATTTTCTGATTGCACTCTTTAGCCTGAATGGAGCTATGATATGACCCTGTTAGGATACAACTGATAATAGCCTTTGTCCTCAACCACAAACATTATAAAACATCCCTGCTCAGATGTTTGTGTACAGAAATTTACTGTAGGTTATGAGGGTGCTGGGGATTGTGTAGTCATCATTTCCTTTACTTTTCTAACAGACCTCAGAGGTATACAAAGAAAGTTACTTTAGCTCCTGTAGGGGCAGTGTACTGCCTGGTAGCAGCAAGGAAGAATACATTACTGCAATCATTATTTATTTTCACTTTCCTCACAATCAAACATCAGGCACATATACAGCTGGTTGCCTTTGGGGGGGTTAGGACTGAGGAGTAAGTAGGCATGCTATGTATATGTATTTCAACAGTTACTTGAAATATATGACTGTGGCCATTTGAATCTCTGCTTTCATCCCAATCTAACACTAGAGGGTTGCATAGGCAGTGACTGTCTTTTTGGGAGGATTAGGGAGGCAGGCAGTATTCCCGTACATGGTCTGTGTATCCTCACAACAATTGACTTGTTAATTTATTTTGAGCTACTATTTTTGTCAGCTTTGAATTTTAAGCCTTGGATACAACTTGTCTTCATTGAAAGAAAAAAATAAAACTGAAATTATTTTTTCTTACTCACGATTTTTGTTTAGGCCACATTTGGATTAAAAGGTTGGGAAATTATCTAGCTTCTGGGGGCACCAGCTTAATTGAGTTATTTCCTAAATGGTTATTACTGTCCTTTCTTGGTCAAGAAAGTATATTGAAAAGACGGAAAGAAAATTAAAGCTGAACAGCAATATTGAATTTATTTCCTTAATCATCACTTCTGTTCAAGCCATCATTGGGTAAAAAATAAATAAACTTAAAAAGCACTTTAAAGAATATATAAAGTTATAGCTTCTTGAAAAAGCTGAAGAAAAAAGGTAAAATGTGAGAAATGGAAGAAAAAAAAGTATTATGCATAAATGGGAAGCCCATCATGGGGGAAACAGAGGGGAAACTCTGGAGGGTGTGTTTTTTTTTTTTGGCGGGGGCTGAAACAGTAAGCAGTGCTTAGGGTTCCATTGCACATTAGTTTTCCCCTGTACATAGAGTTGTTGTAATGTATCCTTGTTACACATAAATGCCAGTATCTGTAAAATGTCCCTTTGTGAGATGGGCCAACACAGTGTGGTATGTATGCCTGTTGTAGTAAGATAATTGTAGCTACAGGTCAGTCTGTGTGTACTACTCCTAAACGCCTGCAGCATGAACTAAAAAGATGGATAGAAGTGGTGGCAGTGACAGGGCGATACTTAGATTGAAAGTGCCCAGGGAGCCCCCAACTTGACATTTGCTGGGGGCCCCCAAAATGCTTACACCGGCCCTGCTTGTCCCATACCTCACATCTCCATAGATCAAGTGTTACAGACCCTATCTAACGCAAAGAACATAGCTTCCATGGGACCTGATAATATCCAGGATGTATTCTTTACCATCTCCAACAAGAACTGGCTTTGCCATTGAGCAGCATATTAAACTGCAGCCTAAGTACTGGCTTCATTCCAGCAGAGTGGAGAACTGCCATTGTCATCCCCTTGCACAAAGGTGGTGCCACTACTGACCCTGGAAACTATCACCTCATTAGCTTGACAAGTCTGATCTGTAAAGCAATGAAGCATATTTTTATGGACCTCATAAACAAGAACATAGGCAATCTCCAAGCACTTGACCCCACCCAATTCGGATTTGTCAAGGGCAGAGTTTGCCAGTTGAGCCTGGTTGACTTCTTTGAGACTGTCACCAAGGCCCTGGATGAGGGAAAGTCAGTACCTACAGCTTACCTTGACTAGGCCAAGGCCTTTGACACAATTTCCCACTCAGGCATCATCAAAAGGCTGACACAACTTGCAGTAAATCCCTATCTCATCAGGTGGGTAGACAACTGGCTCACTGACAGGATCCACAAAGTCAAAATAGGCTCCTCTACCTCCAACAGCAGACCTGTCACTAGTTGAGTTCCCCAGGGATCTGTCCTGGGACCCCTACTGTTTGGCATCTATTTCTCAGAGATCCAGGCAAAGAAAAAAGGCATGTGGCTGACCTAGTTTGCAGACACCTGTAAGTTGAGTGCTATCACTGACTCCCCAAATGATGTTAACATACTGCAAGAGGGTCTCACAGCAACTAATGACTAGTGCCAAAATCATGGCCTCAAGCTAAATGCAAAAAATGTATCATCATACCATTCAGCAAAAAACATGACCCCTATAGATTACCACATCAACGGCAACCCTCTAAGCACACAACCTGTGGTGAGAGACCTAGGCACTCAGGTTGATAACAACCTCAAATTTGAGCATCATGTAGCAGCACTGGTCAGAAAAACCTTTTACTTGGTTCATCTCAAAAGTAAATGTATTGCATCCAGAAAAAAGGAGGCCATTACCTCTCTATACACCTCCCTCATTAGACCAATAATTGAGTATAATGCTCCCATTTGGGATGTACCACTCCAAACATCTGCACCAACTGGGAAAGGCCACAGAAATACCTCACAAAGGGAATCCATGGCCTCCAACACTTGTCCTATGCTGATAACCTCATATCACTCTACTCATATCACTCTACTCAATCTCATACAGATTGCTCAGGGGTGATCTGTGTCCTGCCTACATGGCAATCTCGGACCTTGCCCTACTAGAGATGCTCCATATCTATAAGTCTAACTCCTCACAGACTACCCGCTCAAAAGGCCCGTATCTAATATGTGACATCAACAAAACCTGCTGGAGAGACAGGTTTGTCTCCCAGAGGTTGCCCTGTCTCTGGAATAGAATTCCCATGCACGTCAAACAGAGCTCCTCGCTGACCCTCTTCAAGCGCAACCTTGATGAGTGGATGGGAAACCAAAAATTTGTCACAGGAGTTCCACCTGTGTCCCTCATTGACTGGGGTGACAGGTGCTGACTGAGGTTTCTTTTTGGAGATAAACTCTTGGATAGGCTTAGAATGGCACCAGGGCCATCAGCCTAGCAACCTCCTATGATCCTATGTATGTTTGACAGCCAACTAGGCAGATCAATACAATATTGTAACTTTTCATCTGTGACCAGGCCCAAGTTATAAAATCCTTGCATATCATGTTTTTGTTACTGTAGGCTACAATACAATGATAGTTATAAGCATGCAGAAGCTGTTTATTGCACATAGTGCATTCACCAATAACACCTGTGAAACAAAAACACAACCTGTCATCTGCCAGCTGAAAGAAGAAACCAAACCACAAATACAGAGGGGGTAGTGCAACAAGATTAGCTGGAAATAAGGCTGACAGACAGGTGTTAAGCACTTATGGAAGCAAAAAAGAATGAAACAGATTTGAAAATGTAAATCTAGTTAACTAACTCAAGAATGGAGGCATCACTTTATGCTTGAACTTAGAACCAATGACTATAGCCATTTTCTATACAACATTTTAGCTTTAGCACTTTAATACTAAATAAGGGAAAGAGAGAGATTCAAAGAGATCTAAGCCAACACTCCAGGCTGGAGGAACTTGTATTCAAACAGCAGAATGAACAAATGAGATACAAAGGAATACAATCCAGTAAAGATGCCAGTGGCCGAAGAAGTGCAGTGAGGACTGGGCAGTGGGGGACTATAAAGAGAAGACAGAGGACTTTGTTTGGAAAGGACACTGCAGCCTCAGTGAGGCAGCCACATACTCAACATTGACACATATTTCCTCTAGCTGGAAGGAGATAGAAAGGGGGGAAGATAAATCTGTCCAGCCTCTTAGTAGCCACAATAGGTAGGAAGATCTTAAAGGGAAAGAAATTGACAAAGAAATCTAAATGTAAGAAATGCAATAAAGCTAAATGACACTCACTAACATCATTAATCAGAAAAAGAAAACAGGCAAGTGGAAAATAAAAAGTCTGATGAAAAAGAATGCAAGTAAGTCTGAAAAGCTATGAAAATTAACTTTCAAACACTGTTGCAAAATATTTCAGATGAAGAGGATGTAACATTACAGGTTACTCTGGCCATTTTTAAGTGTATTAGAAACTGCTTAGTGCAGTGAAAAACAATGCTGAAATACAGATAAGTAATAGGAAATTTGATTTTGGGAATGAAAGGGATATAGGTGTGATGATGTGAGGTATTGCCAGCTATGCCAGGAGAAGTAGGGCAGTGGATGCGTAACATATACTACAGAAAGCTGGAATTTAGTAAAGAATTATATGTTATTTGAATATCAAATTGAATTCTACAGATGCTTGTGTTACACATATATCAACAGTTGGTCCTACTGGAGAAAAAAGAAATATACATGCATGTAGTAACTGATTAAATGCATGCATTGCAATGGTTGAAATAAATATATTGTAACAGAGGATATGGAAACAGAAGAGGTTAATCACAACCCAGCTGCAGCTAACTTTGAAAAATTTTCTGAAATTAAATTACTGGCCCTAGGCCATGAACATATTATCTCACAGTTTTGAATGAAGCCAGAGAAACAGTGTCTGTAAGAAGTACGGTTTGTTAATCTCTGTAGGAGGAGCACAAGTGTTTTACAACTTCCAGATGCTGTAATAATTTTTAGCAATGCTAGTGATATGTATTGCAACACATATGTGCTAAATCCTGATAGCTTCTAGTGATGGGGGTAGTGTGAGAACTAGAAGGCAAATTATATCTTTCTATAATCCATCACTAAAATGATGTTCTAATACTAGGTGAGACTGAAGTCTCAGAGTAGTCTGTTTTTGGAACAAGGAAGGAATACAGCTCACCTATATCATCTTGCCTTGCTGTAGTAAGTAACAACTTGGAAGCAGTAATTATTTAGATCAGTCAGGAAAATATAGTGAGAATAGTTAAGCATTGTTTATCTGTAATTGTGTGAATATTTCCAGCTGTGTTATTTTAATTATTTCCTGTGTCTGAAAATCTGGTGTTTATTGTAAATAGATATTTCGTATTTCATATTATTATATTATTTATTATTAAAAATATTTAAACTTTCATTGTGGCTGGTTCTTTAGAGAATATTTTAACCTTTGCGAGTATTTGTATCTATTTGGTGATTCTGTGGTCACTCCTGAAAGCCTTACTCCATTGGTCAAACACTATCATTTGTATTAATAATAATTTCACTAAGTATAATTGAGTACCCTTGTAAGAGCCTTAGAGTAACTGGCTTTGGAGTGCCTGGTGGCAGCAACTACCTTATAGTCTGGGCAGAAGGGGGCATAGCTAGTAAATCTGTGTCAGCCTTTCCCAGTTATGTGTGTGTGTGTTTGTGCGTGTGTATAAATCACATCTCAAAGATTGTGTGTATCAGCTGTTGGAAGCAGGGACACTTAGCTCTGGTTTCACAGAGAGGGTGGTGAAAGACTTGGCTTGGACAATCAGCTGAGGACTCAGCTCTATAGCTATGCCAGTGGGGAGTGTTATTGGAGATCTGGAGAGAGAGAGAGAGAGCGAGAGAGAGACCGGTCCCCAGTACCGAGTGTGTTCCCTGTGTGCTCTTAAGGGAAATTGTGCTTGACACACACAGCTGCATCATGAAATACTAGGTGTATCCATTTTTATTGCAAGTGAACATCATTCTCCAGTGTCAGTGGTTAGGATTCAGGCTCCTTGATTACTGCCCGAGAATGGAGACGTCACAGCAGGAATGGCAAAGTGTTGTTCCTTGAGGTAAGTACTAAGAAAAGTAAAGGAAAATACAGAAAATGCAAATAATACAAGGAGAACTGCAGGCTGTGCTTGATACAGGATGTGACTAAATGTCTCTAGTCAGATACACATGAAAGACAGAACTTTAGAACAGGGAAGGATATTGTTGGGAGGTAGGCTACTTGCTAGTTGCTGTTTGTAACCCTGTCCTCAATTTCAACAATGTGAGACAACAAAGCTCTGTGAGTTATAGCCCATATATTACTTATGCAGTCATTTAAAAATGTTGGGTATTTGTGTATCTGTGTTTGTGTGTGTGTACATGTGTGTACTTGTGCATGTGCATGCATACACATGTGCATGCATGCATGGTTGGGGGTGAAGAACACTAAGCTTAGCATTCATCAAATGAGATACAACTGAAGAGGATGTGATGGGTGGTGAGGAAATAAGGGAGAAATATTGAAATGACATAAAACAGAGTTCAACAGTGGCAGAATTTACAAAGCTTGGAAAATACCTCAGGGGAAACCCCAGAAGAGTTAGGACATGAATGAAGCAGAAGGACAGTGTTTGAATTTAATAACAGCCAAAAGAAAAGCAAGGTGTTTTGCTTCTAGACCAGAAAATAACATAAGCAAGGAAAAACACTATTCCTCTTTGTAACATGCACCTCAATAAGCAAGAATAAGTCATTTTCATTCAGGAAGTCTAAATGCAGTCTCAACAGGTACAGATCAGCACATTTGAGGGGACTACATTAAACACATGCTGATAAAGTTGAATCAGCAGGTTTAACGGGAATATAGCATAAGAGAGCAATGACCAGTTAAAAGGAATGACCACAATGAAAAATGCTTTTCTTTACCACCAGAGCATGGAGTTTTTCATGTAGGAATGCAAAAAAAACAGCAAGCAATAAGAATGTCATACAAGACTCAAAAACATAAACAGTAATCTTGAGGAATAAACTTTTGTTCATTATTTGTAGAACCAACGTGAAGGCAGTACATCACATAATGCAAGCTTCTGTTGGAATTGAGCTGATCATGGGAGTAATTGCACAAAAAGTGTTTTTAAGAGA
>NC_056744.1:1528836186-1528908686 GCF_019279795.1 Protopterus annectens
AGAAAACTGCATACAGGGGCGGTGTATGACACATGTGGGGGGGTTACACAATTGACGGGGATGGAGGTTTGGGTATCCAGAGCCCATGAGCCCACAGATGGCAACAGTGGAACTGATATCTCCACCCATGGGTAGTTGCCACTGCTCCTTCACTGCCCAGGACGGGGCTGTGCTGGGGGCTGTGTAGGCCGGGCAACAGGCATGCCCATAAGTTGTGCCACCTGTGCCTCAAGCTGGCATAGGGGCCCAAGAACAGAGTCCTGGATCTCCCTATGCACCACAGTCTGGACGCTACGGAGGGTGAGTGGTGGTTCTCCTCCGGCCACACTTGCAGAGGGGGGACGGGCCCCATCCCCTGCAGCTCTTCCACCCACAGGTGGCACAGGGCCACCGTAGGAGGGTCCAGACTGGGCACTAGTGCCAGGTGCACTTGCCAGCTGAGGTCGGAGAGGTGTGTCCGCTGGAACCCACCTTCCCTGTCATCCTATGTTTTGCATTATGTCATGACAGTTTGGGTTAGTAACATATAATACCATTCACAATTAGTTGTAACAGCATGCATTAGTATTCCCATTAACCAAACACCCAGATATTCACACCATTGAACAGCGAGCATAACACATGCATAATTTGAACAGCAATACACAGTCCAAAAACATGCAGGGTTGATTGATGGCAACAGGCCATCAGGTTTGGATGTATGAACAGGGCAGATGCATCAACGGACATGCAAATATTTATGACCAAACAGGACAAATGTCCAGGGGTGTTAATTGTGATTGCACATACCATTTACACGTGGAATGGGTTATATATGGTTATAGGGTGGGGTGAAGAAAATAATATTAACACCTTCGAATACCAATACATATGCTGTACATTTCTAATAGCTGCACATATATACACACTACTGTTCTAACTACAGTTTCCTATATGATAACTACTTCAATTTGGTGATAGGACTGTTACTGCTACATCAATATACATTTTATTGTTCTTCATACACATTCATATCTGGCTTTGTTCAGCTACATAATCCTGCTACATTTGCTTTATATAGCTATAGACAACTGTGGATGTTTGGTATGTCAGACAATCATACTATCTGCATATTGCAGACTGAGAGCAACATATCCAGATTTTGGGATACACATTCCAGCTGCAGCAACACTTTGAACAGATTTTGCTGTTTGGTTTTGCTTCTCACATGCATTTCATTCTGTACTGACTGCAGTATACTTTATTCAGGGGTTATTACTACTTTATTGGTGGATTCATAACACTTTCTCACACTCTCTCACTTGTTTTCATTTTACTATTCAGGATGGTACTTACTTCTAGGCTTTATTGACATGTTTTACCTGTAGTTATTACAATCCTTTCCAGCAGTCTCACTTCTGTCATGTTTCAGTATTTCAACAGGGGTATATTTCACACATGTGATTTGCTCATCTTCTGCAGCTGTACTTTTCAGCCTGCTGCAGGTTGTGTACTATTATATTACAGGTGGGGCATCTTTATTTCAGACTTTATTTCAGACATTTTCATTTTTCTGTTTGGATTACTGACTGCAACACACTTTTGTAATCAAGCAATACTTGCAAACACTCTTACACTGTTACATGCACATTCTATTACTTAGTGACTACACTGCACTCTTTTGCTAACTGTCATACTTTTATATTTCTTTACAGTTACTGGGAGAGGATTACTGACCTGCCTGGTGGCGCAACCGCACCAGCCTATCGCCATAGGCTCTGCGGTTCGCAGAACGGATACCTGCAGCTGTAATATAAATGAAGTAATATTGGGATACACATCTCCATAATATCAGCTAGTTTAATTTCTTACATACATAATTACATGTAACTTACTCAGTAGTGGGGCGTTGGGCATTTGCCAGGCCTCCTGGATCCAAAGGTTCAATTGGTCCTGCTTGCGTCTCTTCAGGTCCGCATGGTGGTGACAAACCTGCTCACCAGTCCTTGGAATCCCTGTGGCACTGGTGAGATCATGAGCCAACCGATCCCACGCCTCAGCCCTATATGCTCCCCACAGGACCTGGCCCTGCATGAGTTGGGCCTCATGATTGTGGACTAGGAGCCAGACCATGTATCTGGACTCCTCAATGCCCCACCTCTGTGCTTGAAAGCAACTACCCTCACCTACTCCTGTCATTCTGGCTGCAAGTCAGTTCTACAATCGTTTATGCTGTGTATTCCCGCCTATGGGGCTTATATATGCCATTTTTCTAGCACATATCTGTGATTGGCCATTTTGGAATTGTATCAACTTCACAAAACCTGCTTTGTCATGCTCCACTTTGTATTCATTCCTATATATTTGCTATTACTGCATTTATAGGTACTGCTGTCATGCCTTAGTGGTTCAGTACCTTGACTGTGGTGCATAACATCCTGGGTTCGAAACTGGCCACTGCTTTTTATTTTTTATGACTGTCTAGACAGGCTGAGGGGTGTGTCTGTGTAAAGGCAGTTTTGATACGGCTTGCTCAACGTTGCCCGTCGGTTAGCTTGTTGGTGCGGTGCGCAGCCCCGCGCAAACGGGGTACACTGGTTTATGCATCATTTGGCTATCATCAGGCATATTATGCTCAGCTCAGCTAGGGGCACACAGTTTCAGTGTGTTAAACCACTGCTCACCTATGGGCACTCATTTTGCACCTGTTAAACCACTGCTCACCTACAGGCACTCATTTTGCACCTGTTAAACCACTGCTCACCTACGGGCACTCATTTTGCACCTGTTAAACCACTGCTCACCTACGGGCAGATGCACTTACCTTGTTAAACTGTAGCTCAGCTATAGGCACATCTGGCATCTTTTATTATTTTGTTATCTCACATTTCTTCAAAATAAATGGACTATTTCATTACATTTTACATAAACTATGATTTTATATGTGTACATGTTTGTCAGGGACTTGTTTCCTGCTTATTTTACTAGAAATAAAAATTGGTGTTGTGGGGGCTCGAATCATGAATGCCTGCTCTTCAGCCGACGTCTCTACCGCTACGCTATTGCTTCTTGGTTTACTTTGCTTATTTAGTTCTTATATGCTTTTCCACTGACTGCTAACTGTGGCTAAGCTACGGGCACGCCCGTTCAAATGAGCGCACTCACGGGCAAACATATTTACGATTTAAAAAAAATATATAACATATTCATTTATATATTTTATGTTCATAGTCTGTGGGGGCATGTGTTGTGTTGTGTTTATTCACATTTCCATGGCCTCTGTCGTGGGTGTTTACTTTGGGCAATTTTACTCTTCTGGGGGTGTGTCCGCTTGCAGGGCTCGGCCTACAGACACGCCCCCTACTGTCTTCCACGGACCGTGTTAGCCTTCGGTGTGATTCAGCATGCCCTCATGCATATGCATGACATGCTGATGTCACACCGTTTAACTGCAGCCTCCGTGTAAGCCATGTATCTCTTACACGGAGGCTTCGTGAATCCTGCCCATGGTCTTATTTGCTTTCCATAATCTATTTATTTCAGCTGTCTTACTATGTCTATCAATCTCTATTAAATCAAGCAGGTATTTTCTTAAATCATTTTTTTCTGGACTGAGAGCATCTTCTTTTGTCTCTGTTTTCTGTCATTTTTTTACAGAAAGTTCCAGAACATCTTCCTGTAACATATCCTCTTCAGACACACCCTGCTTCATATGCTGTTCCTTCATATGTGGACCCATTGTCTCAATACTCTGCAACATTACCTGCATCAGAGTTGCCACTGTTCCCTGCAATATCCTTTGATGTGAAACGTCAACTGGGTTTTTGCAATGGTCTCCTAAAAAGGCTCCAGAGCAATACCATTTGCAAATGTTCTTCAGATGATTTCCACTCTGCCTGCTGCTCCCTAATCTGGGGACCCATTTTTCCATCAAGGTGTGATACTACCTGTGTTGGAATCTCCATATGAGATTCTTCACTTCACTTCACTTCACAGATAATCCATAACTTCAGTTTCTATTTGTTTAACTTCCAACTTACTAATCCTATTTTTCACATTCCCCTTTGTGATCTTATTATTTTTATATCATGAAACTTTTCACATATTTGTGCCTTTGCCTGTTTTTCTCTTCAAATATTTTTGGAGCTGCTTTTTTTGTTTTGGTTAGTTTCTCCATTGTGTATATAAGGTACCATAGCAGATCTCTCATTATTTCTCATGCACATGTTTCTTTTTATGTATATATGGTACTATATCAGATCTCTTATTGTTTCTCATGTACATGTTTCTTTTTGTGTACCTTTCAACAAACTCTGGTTTGTCATTTATACTATCTTACTTCCTCTGTTGTTTCTTTTTCCAGATGGCCTAATGTTTCTGTCTATGGAATCTTTTTTTTTATCTGTTCTATTAAAATATACATTTTTTATGTGTAGCTTTTGACAGTTTTCCTGTGCAAGTATTGTTCTTTCCTCTAATTTTTCTCTTAATCTTTTTGAATAGCCGCCATCTGGATTTCTGTTCTCCTTGTATAATAGTAACAATATAGAATTTCTTCCTTATCTTCAATAGTCCACTTTGTCACCTCTATGCTTCTTTTTTGCCATGTCAGTTTTTTATGTTTTTATAGACTACTTCTTAATTCTACCAGGGGGGGCATCCTCCCCCTGAGTTTGGCCTAACTGTGTGATAGGAATGCTTCCATGTCCTTAGGATTCTATACTACCCTCTTTCTCCCTCAATTTAATTTCTCCAAGTCTTTTGGGTTTCCAGTAACATGACTGGAATGGACCCATTCCTAAGTCATCGTATGACTAGAGTTTGTTAAATAGGAATTGTTTCAATCTTTGACATTAACCAAGAGTACTGTTTTCAGCACCCAGAATGAAACCAAAATTGCCTCTTTCTGAAATTCATACAGGATTACATGTATTTATTAGTATAACTAAGTACGACTGTAAATTTTTATTTATTATACCTATTGCTCCTACTATTATTGTGAATGTCTGAGTATCTTTCTTCCACATTGATCTTGTTTCTGCCTGTAAATCCTAATATTTTATGACTTTGTGTCTCTCTGTATGTAAGACACTGTAATCACTGGGTGAAGCAATTTTAATGATCAATGCTACTTTTGTATTTTTCTTTCATGAACTACTCTATCTAGTTTTCTCACATCTAATTTTTTGAACTGTTGATAATTGCTGACCCCATGTGAAATAAACTTCATTATTCTCAAAAATCCATAGGGGTTCATATTTCCAGTAATTCCCAGCTACTTTTGTAGGGTTTGCACAATCCCCAGTATAATAGTCTTGCCACATGATTGTGCTTTTCAGTAAATAGGCCCTCTGCCATGAGTATATCAGAGTTGGCAACAAATTTTGTGACCAGTTCTAATTTTTTTTTCAGAACTTGCACTTGTCTGATTCTTCCACATGTTCAATGGATTTTGCAAATGTAGTTAGTCTACTCTTCAGGGCCGCCATTAGTAACCTTTCATCTTTTGGTTTTACTCCACCTCTCCTCATCCATTCCTGCATCAAATTTTGGTCACCATTAGGTTGTTCCAGGAGATCTCTGTGCTTGCCACTATATGTATGGATTTTCAACATTTTTTCCTTCTCATCTAATCTTTCTTCTTATATTCTTTATTGTCTTTTTTAGAACATTCAGTTGCTGTCTGATTTTGTCTACAAATGGTTTAATTTCCACTCCCACTTCACAGCAAAAGGTTTCTGCTAAATTATGTAAGGATGACTTCTTTCCCTCATGTTTTAAAACCTTTACTATGCTTGAATCTGGTGAGGTCCTATGACTGCAGATTTATAAATGCAATCAGTTTAGACAAGGTGCATACTTCCCTCAGAACTAGGGATATATAATCTTGGCATACACTGATTTTTACATATCATTTGATATGAGTGGAACATATTAATTGTTTTCCTTTCTTTCTATCTGATGCATTACTTTTTATAGCCACTCAATCACCCCAAAACATTAAGTTAAAACAGGAAGAAAAACTGGTTTATAGCTTGGTTATAACTCTGTGCCTGGATGTCACGGCAGTTTTCAGTATTAGTTTTACACTTCTGTATTATTCTTTACTAAGGTTTTTCTTCTTATTCTGTTATATTGCTTATTCTTCATCAATTTCCAGGTATTTATAGACTTCTTCCTGCTCAAATTTTTGTTTATCACATTTCTGTTCCAGATTAACATTTTCTTGGTGCTGCAAATTTCCTGTTTTAAATGTTGCTTTTGTAGATTTATCAATACCAAATGATATTTGTATATCATCTGGAAAAGTTTTAACTATTTGTAGTTGAATTTTCATGACTTTAGCTGATAAACTATATGATTTTAAATCATCTGCAAAAAGTAGATGCAATGTCTTTAAATAAGTTTAGTTTCTGGGAACCAAACTGTAACCATAGCCTAATCTGGTAAGTAAACAGCTTAGTGGTTTAAGGGCAAGACAAAACAGGAGCAGTGTCAGAGAATCACCCTGGAATATCCCCCATTGAATTTTTATCCCTGGTGAAAATAATTTGCCCTTGGTCATGACTCAACAGCAAGGTATTTTATTTACTCTTTAGGGTTTCTGGGACCATGACAGGAATGGACCCCTTTCCTAAGTCAAAATATGATTAACGTTCATGAGGTAGTCTTTCAATCTTTGATGTTAGCCAAAAATGCTCTTGTGATAGTTTAATTTCTCTAAGTCTTTTGGATTTCTAATACCATGATGGGAAAGGACCCCATTCCTAATTTAAAGTGTGGTTAAAGTTCATGAAATTAATATTGTTTCAATTTTTGATATCAGCCAGAAGTGCTCTTCGCTACACCTGCAATGTGCCCAGTAATGACTAATTCTACAATTCATACGGAGTTACACGTATAGGTAGCAGATCTAAATATGGCTGTAAATTCTTTTTTTCTGATATTTGTACTACTATTGAAAATGTCCGAGTGCCCTTCCACATTGCTCTCATTTCTGCTTGCAAATCCTGGTATTTTATAACTTTGTGTCTCTCTGTATATAAGGCACTATAACCAGTGTAGTAATTTCAATAATCAATGTTACTTTCATGTTCTTTGCATGGACTACTACATCTGGTTTTCTTGCATCTATTTTTTGAACTGTTTGTAATGGGTGATCCCATGTGATATAAACTTCATCAGTCTCTATAATGCTTTGTGGCTCATGATTTCAATGCTTCAGCTACTTCAATGTTGTAATGTTTAATCCTCAGTGCAACAGTCTCGCTACATTATTATGCATTTCAGTATACAGGCCCTCTGCCATTAGTATATCATACCCAGCAACAAGCTGCACCACTGTTTCTATTTCTGTTTCAAACAACTTGCATTTGTCTGTTTTCCAACATGTTTGTCTAAATTCACCTCTCCTTAACCATTACTGCATTAGATCCTGATTGGCATGAGCTGGTTTCAAGATTTTTTTCTGTACTTGCAACTATATTTATGCCTTTTCCACATTTTGGCCTTCTCATCTGACCCTTTTCCTTATATTCGTTCTTTTTGTTTTTTTTGGCACATTCAGTTGATATTTGTCTACTTCTGGTTGGGTTTCTATTCCCGCTTGACACCAATATGCTTCTGCTAAACTAAGCAGGGGAGTCATCTTAGATTTGTCCTGTTCAGGTTTCAAAACTTTCACTATGTTTGGATCTGGTGAGATCAGCAGATATGTATTTAATCCTATGACTGAAGCTCTACATATCTAATCAGTTTTGAGGAGGCCCATACCTCCTTCAGAATGAGGAATATATAATCTTGGTATGCACTAATTATATATATTATTTGATACGTGTGAAGCATTTTTCTTGTTTTCCTGTTCAGCTGATCCAATTTGGGGTCAATCACCCCTAATCTGTAAATTGGAACAGGAAGAGCAAATTGGTTTTTAGCTTGGACTTTGTTCCTAGATGTCCAGGCTGTTTTCAGTATTTATTTTAGTGTTCTAAAATAGTCCTTCCTGAGTTGTTTTTTCATTTGTTCATGTTTTATTGTTGATCCTTTCTTAATTCCCAAATATTTATACACTTCCACTTGCTCAAGTTCCTTTATTTCATATTCCTGTCCCAGACTTTTATTTTCTTGGTGCCAAAACCACAGAATGCTCAGACAGGAATCCCTCTTCTTCTGATACCTCCCCAGATCATCCCACTGAGGAGGTTCCTCAGAAGAAAAAGTACGAGAGAAAGCACTTAGATTTCCCAGAGGAACTGATCACAAAAGACACCGATTTTGATGAAGGGGAGGGATCCCCAAGGTCACCCCTGATGATGTCTCCTTTAGAGACATCCTAGAAATATTAAAACAGAGGGTGACTGGAAGTCCCAAAATCCCTCTCCTGAGGAGTCAGTGTACCTGCTGGCTTTTGGCACTTGACCATCTACCTCTTGGGTGACTCTGTCTGCTGACAGGCTCATTCAGTTGATCTCTCTGTGGACATGGAAACCCCCTGATACCATTGAACCTATCCCCCAAGAGATATGACAAAATTCTGTCCCTCCTGAAGAAAAACAGTTCTGGGCCAAAAGGATAGCTATTGTTGCCATGGTCATGGCAGTAGCCACAAAGAAGGAACTGGATGAAGACTGTTCCTTTATCCATTCACCCAATAGTGAGTCTCAAGTGATGGATAGGTTTGGGATAGACCTTTTCCTTAAGGCGCTTTAATTTCTTGGCACACTTCACCAGACTTCAGAGGGACCTGGTCAAGCAGTTATAAGATACCCTTCCAGGAACCATTTCTGAGTATGTCCAAGAAAATGTGGCTTCCCATTTGCCTTCCCTAGAAAAGAGTCATCGAAGAAGTCCTACCAGACCAGGGAAAGCCCGGAATTTACTCAAGATTCATTTTACTGCCAAAAAAAGACAGGGGACTGGAGACCAATTTTGGATCTAAGTGTACTGAACAAATCAGTTCACCAAACCAAATTTTGCATGGTCACGGTACAGTCCATTCTTCTGTTTTTGGAAAAAGATGATTTGATGTGTTCAATAGATCTTCAGGATGTGTATTACCATATAAAGATGGACAAATGGTCCAGAGGATTCCTCCACTTCTGGCTGGAAGCCAATCACTTTCAATTCAGAGTTCTGCCCTTTGGTCTCACAACAGCCCCCATGGTGTTCACCAAGTGTATGGCAGTAGTAGCAGCTCACTTGAGACTGCAGGAATTCTGAGTGTTTTCATATCTAGGCGATAGGCTCATTACTGCTCCAACCAAGCATTAATTGATAGAAGCAAGAGACAATGTACTTCTAGTTTGCTCTTACCTGGGAAAACTGTAAATTATGAAAAATCAAAATTGACCCCAACTCAGAATTTAGAGTTCATTGGAGCCCTTCCAAATACTCAGATTTCCATAGCTTCTCTTTCTCCTGAAAGATTACAGAAAATCAGAGTTCAGGTACAGAAGCTAATCAGCAACAGAAATGTAACCAGTCATCTAGTCCTTCAAGCACTAGGCTCCATGGCTGCAGCTATAACTCTAGTTCCCTTAGCAAGATTCCACATGAAGATACTACAATGGTTGCTAGTATCTCAATGGTCAATGTTACACCAACCCATGTTGGACCTGATTTTGATCACCAATCTTTGCAAAAAAGATGTAGCTTAGTGGATGCACTCCGAAGATACTCTTCTAGACCATCCCTTTGTCCCATTACAACCCCAAGCCATATTGACCACAGACGCCTACCAGATGGGGTGGGGGGCATTATCTGGGCAAGACTGTCCAAGACACTTGGTTCCCCACAGAGGTCAACTTGGATATCAATGTACTGGAGCAAAGGGCAGTGCTTTTAGCATTGCAAGCCTTTCAGATTAGTTTTCCTTCAGGAACAATTACAATTCAAATGGACAATATGTCAGTAGTTTGATACTTCAGCAAACACAGAGGAACCAAATTCTATCTTCTTTGATGAGAAGCTCTCAGAGTGTGGCAATGCGTGATCTCTTCCAACTGCTTTCTGATAGCAATGCACATTATGGGGAGTTCCAGTGTGATAGCGGGCAAACTAAGCAGGTGTTTTCTCCTACCTCATGAGTGGTCTCTCAGTCCAAAAGTGATGGAAAGGATTTTCCGTCAATGGGGCAAGCCTTGCTGTGACCTGTTTACCTTTCCCCTAAACAACAAGTACAGCAACTACTTTGCCCTAATCCCTCCTCCGGGGGAGTCACCGAGTGATACTCTTCTCCACATTTGGCCCTCCAGACTGCTGTATGCCTTTTCCTCAATTCCTGTAATCCTGACATTCCTACAGAAAGCAATCAGGTTGAAGAGAAAAGTAATCCTCATTGCACCTTATTAGACTCTACAAATATGGTTCCCCTTTCTTTGGCCTTCCTTATCTGATCCAGCAGCCTTGGTTTCTGGACCCAGGTCCAGACCTTCTATCTCATACAGAGGGAGTAATCCATCTGAACATTGTAAACCTCAAGCTGAGAGCTTGGTTTCTCCAATTCCATTAATACCTAAGCATCCCTCTGTCTCCTCCCTGGTATGTCATATACTCTTAGCCTCTCATACGCCAGCTACCAGTAAAGTCTATGCTAGTAAATGGAGGCGGTTTATCTTCTGAGCTCGTGACAACATTATTGATCCCTTTTCAGTGCCCATTGATAGAATTTTTAGCTACACTTTTCAAGGCAGGTGCTTCCCATTCTAAAATCAAAGTTCAATTAGCAGCCATTTCTGATTTCCATAATGATTTTAAAGACTCTTCCCCTGGCTTCTCATAAACTTTGCAAAGCCTTCTGAAAAGGAACACTCTTGTTAAAACCACTTTTCAAAAATCATACTCCACCTTGGGACCTGAACTTAATGTTACAAACCATTGTTCAATCTCCTTTTGAAACATAAGCTGAATGTGATCTAAAGTTTTTATCATGGAAAACTATATTCTTAGTGGCAATAACTTCTGCCAGAAGGATTTCAGAAATACAAGCCATATCAGGTAGACCTCCTTATCTGATTTTTCACAAAGATAGAGTTCCACTAAGAACCAATCCTTCCTTTTTCCTTAAGGTAGTGTCAGAGATCAATATTAGACAGACTATTAATTTACCAGTATTTTTTCTCAGTTTTAGTAACAAAGGTGAATACTGCTTACATTTATTAGGTGTTCACTGACAATTAAATTTCTGTTTACACAGAACTGAATATATAAGACAATCTGACCAACTATTTGTGTCATTTTCACCTACAAGACTTGGCCAACCAGTAAGTAAAGCAATGTTAGCCAGATGGCTCAAAGATTGCATTTCTATTATCTGTAATAAAAAGAAAATGAATTTGCCTAGGCCTTTAAAGGCTCATTCTACAAGAGCCATAGCTACTTCAGCAGTTTTTCAGTCTAGAGCTTCTATGGATGACATTTGTGCAGCAGCAACATGGGCTTCTCCTCATACCTTTATTACTCATTATAAATTGAATTTGGTCAACAGGAGAAGAGCATCATTTGGTTTTATGGTGCTCATGAATATCCTTCCTTAAGTCCACCCAAGGCCTAAGGTAGACTCTGCCTCGTATGTCAATGATAAAATGAAAATTGACAACATCAGATAAAAAAGTTAAGTACTGACCATAATTTTCCACCTATGTTGTCCATATTCATTTACCCTCAACCCCCCTCCCTCCTTCCCCCCTGCCTTTAAAGTTTTTGGTGACTCGGATAATAGATATATGTCACTTGTGTTATTATTATATGATTTCAGATATGGACCCTATGAAAGCTTTTGGGTTTTTATCACTCTGTCTTTTTGAAAACTTGATCTGAGGTAATATGGAGAGGAGCATTGGGGGTAATGGTTAGGCTTGAGAGTTTTTGGCTTCCATGAACTGTAGTAACAGCTGAGTCGGTTCCGATGCTTGGAACCAAACCCATATGTCGAGGATAAATGAAAATGGACAACACATATGGAACATTATGGTGAGTACATGACTTCTTTTTTTAGTTTAGAGAAACTTCTCTTACAGCTAGCAACACTAACGGCAATTGCGATGAAAATTTGCAGCAGTATAACAATATTGAAACTGAATTCCCAAGACTGCATTTCTGGAAAAACTGTAAAATTCAAGGGGGCCTTCCCTCCATGTCTCTGTTTCATCTTGCTTAGCAGCAACAGCAATGAAACTTTGAAGTCTTTTTCTCTCAACAAGGAACTCTTCCTTATCAATGTCACTGTGGTCATCATGATATAGCTGACACTCGTAGTCACCATTCAAAAATTCGATAGAGTAAGGAATGCATATTTCTCAGCAAGAACATGAAGCTGTTGAAATCTTACAGTTATTTCTTGAATCACTCTATCTGGTGAAGAAAACATTTCCCTTCACAATTCAGTTTCATATGGCTTTTCAGTATTATCACTTGATCCTCCGCCAAACATTTGCTTCTTCTTTCTAAATGGACACTAATGCTCCTCCATGACTATTCCTAGAGCATTACAAACTTTTTTGGCATTTGTTATTGCACTGTTCACTAATTCATCCCTATTTTCAATTAAAAATGCTTTTAAAGCTGTAAGTTTTATATCACACTATGTGCATTTAATCCTTTAGTTTGTAGGTAAGCTTGTGTGTTGCTAATTTCTAGAGGAATGGATTCCCACAGGCCAAGGAAGTACAGAAAGGAAAATGATTGCAACCCAACAAGTAGTACGCCAACATCTGACCTGGTAACTATATTTTCTTCTTCATTAGTAAAATTTTCTAAAGCCTTTAAAATGCCTGAGAATTTTTTTTTACAACACTTACAGCTTCTCCCCTTTCTCTCCACCATGTTTCTATTATGAGCTTGAGACTTTGACCATGGCTTTGGTGACTGTTTCGAAGAAGTGATTCAGGTTCAGGAGACAAGATCAGCCCTTCACGAACCCAAACTGGGTGGGGTCCAGTGTTTGAAGGTTGTCAATGTCTTTGTTTATAAGTTCCATGATAATACATTCCATGGCCTTGCAGATCAGGCTCGTCAGACTGATGGGGCAGTAGATCCGAGGATCCAAGGTGGATCCCCCCTTGTGGAGTGGGATAACTGTAGCTGTGCGCCACTCAGTGGGCATGAAGCCTAAGATGAGGCTATGATTAAACATGACACTTAGGTGAGGTGCCAGTTAATTTTGTAGTTCATATAGTACACAGCCATCTGGTCCCATGGATGCTGTATTCATAGCTTTGGAGAGTGTGTTTTTTACCCTGTGTGGCCATTATTACCAGAATTTGGCAATCTTCCGGTATTGGAATAGGCCATTTAGGGGGTGAGAGGGAGGTGAAGTTGGTACTGAATTGATCTGCCAGGATATTGGCAATATCCTTGGGATCGGTATATTTAATGTCATTCTGTTGTAGCTCAGAGCAGATCTGAGCTTTGCCATTTAGATTCTTGACATAGTTATAGAATGCCTTGTGGTTGTCTTTGGAATCTTTGGCAATTTTATTTTCGTAACTATCTTTGGAGGATTTTATGAGGGATCTCAGCTTCTTTCTGAGGATGGTAAGGGAGTTTTTTGCATCCAGCGATATTCCTCTTTTCTGCAACAGTTTCTTCCTTTTGTTGTAAAGTTTGTTTATGGCAGGGGACCACCAGATTGGCTTCCTTTTTTTTGGAGGAGTGCATCTTGGTTCTATTGTGGATGGCACGATTCATGCATGGGTGGATGTGCTCGTATCGTGCCTTAGTGTAGGATTCAGCAGTCAAACTTTCAGCTCCCATCTGCATGGGTGTCATGAAGTTTGTCACTTCTGACTTGAGTAGCATGAAGTTGGCTTTGGAGAAGTTTTTTATGGAGGTTTCCTTACTGGGGGGTGGGGGTGGGATGTGGATATTAAGGGTGATTAACTTATGGTCAGACCTGACCTACGAGGGGGTGACCATAGGTGTGGAGCATCGATCTCCCATGTTGGTAATGACGAGGTGTAGGATATTGGAGCCCCTGGTGGGACTATGGATTAGTTGATCCAGGGCATTGGAATTTATGAATTCCAAGAACCATTGGGCAAAGGTGTGGTACATGAGTAGTTTTCCCAGTTAATGGCAGGCTGGTTGAAATCACCCAGTATTAGGGTATTTGGTTGTATCTTAATATTTTCCAGTATGTTTAAAAAGGTGTAGTGAGAATCTTGGGGCATGGTGCGGGATCTGTAGCAAGCTACAATTTGGATTGCAGTCTTACCTAGTGTTAGTTGCACCTGAAGAATTTCAGACACATTGTGTTGGGCAACTTGCCTGGTGATGTGAATATCCTTGGTGAATATGGACACTCCACCACCTTTAGTGCTTTGGTCCTGGTTTGGTGGCCGAAAAGTGTGGTAAGAGTTGTAGCCTGGTATTGCAGGGGTGCTCTCTGGAGCCTTGAATCAGGTCTCAGTGACAGCACAGATATTGATGTTCTCCATTTTTAGGAGTGCCTCGAGAGAGTGCATTTTGAGGTTTAGACTTCTAGCATTGAGTAGCATTACCTTCAGAATTTGCATACTTGTACCTGTTACAGTGGTCATTTTGTCCTTTGAACTTTGCCTAAAAAAAGGCACTATAGGGGTGTCAAGAGCCAAAAAAGTTAACAGAAGTTATAGCAACAGAAGCTGCATGTAGACCAGCCATATTCAGCATATGATTAGTACATGCAACAAACTCTGCTTTTCTATTAACTTCTTTTATGTGTCTCTGGACACCAGTATATTGTCCAGCCATCACATCAGCATTGTTATAAGCCTGTCCTCTACAATTTTGAATATTAATTCTGTCATGTTCTAGTTTTTTTCCAAAATCATACTTGATATATTCTCAGCAGTTTTACCTTTTGTTTTGATAAAATCAACAAATGATTCTACTACCTTTACTTTATTTACATCAGTCATAATGTAGTGCAAAACTTGGTTCATCTGGTCCTTATGAGAAATGTCAGGAGTGCTGTGGAATATTATAGCATAGTACTTGGCTTGTTTAACTTGTTCTGTGATTATGCTTTTTACTTTATTTCTCAAAATTACTATACATTCACTTTGGATCTTAGGTGACGTATAAGATTTAACAAATTTATTTAACAGCTTGATTCTGAGAATACGCTCTCGAAGCACTGGGTCGTATTTCGCCAACAAATGCACTAATTCTAAAAAATTGCTTCTATTTCTCATCACTTCAGAATCAATGTCAGGTTCATTGTTAATTCATTCTTGGTGACCCTGTAACAGAAAATTCTGTTTCGCTAGGAATCAAATTATGTCCAGTAATCTTGAAAGGATTTGTCTTCACTTTGTTTTCAATAACTTCTTGATTTTTTTTTATCAAGAGTTTCTCCACAATTAATCCTAATTTCCAACTCCTTCCACTGTGTGAATTTCTGGACGTGGGTCACATTGGTTTCATGCTCGAATATTTTAGGATTCAATTTCTAAAACATTTTGAATCCATCCACAGAATCAAAATTTGAATAACTTCTGTCCAAAAACAGTCTGCAACAAAAGCAGTAAAGAGCTTCCTTGGAAGGACAGTAAATCAACCATGATCTCAAAATTTTACCACCATTTGGTAGGGTTCAAAAAAAGCATGTGTGTGTAAGTTTTCTGTTTTGTCCTTTGATCGATGCACTGGATGAATCACTTCATCAAAATGAGACTCTAGGTGATGAACCATAGGCGCACCTTGATGTACCAGTAACATCCGTGTGTCATTAATTTTGCTTGGCCAAAGACCAACACCTTTTAAGTTAACGGACAGAAGTTTTTGTTTGTCACAGACTTCATCTCTTGAAGTTGATGAACTACTTGAACTTAAAGTTGGTTTTAATTCAGAAACTGCTTCAGATGCAGCAGTAATAGTAGTTTCTTCACAACTGAGGTATTTCAATAGTGCAGCCTCATTCTTTTTTAATACTTCTTTCCTCACCTTTCTCTTTTTTTCTAAAAGCAGCAACACTCTTTTTTGTCTTCACTTCATCTTGGCAATGGGATTAAATTGACACTTGAGAGAAAAAAATATGAATAGTACATAATAGTAAATAATAATGACAGTCATGAAGAATAACAACAACAACAGGGAAGAATAAAAGATTCTCACACAAAGAAAACTAAATTGTTAGTTTGTGGAGAAATAAATGCACCATGTACAATCATGACAAACATGCTACTCTCTATCTTCACTTCTCTGTAGAAAGAGGCAGCTGCACCAAGTAGTACAATCTGCTGTCAGACCAACAACTTAAGAAGTATATAATATACTAACAGTAACAACAAAGAAAAAGTACTAGTAGTGTAGATCTTTTATATGTTTCATCATGCATCATACACATGTTCAGGAATGCAACAATTCCAGATCTTTTAACAACGTAACACAATTATTTTACAATACAGTTAAATCGTTTTTTAGTGAAATAATAATAAAATGTTACATATATTAGACTAACTGGTGTTTAAATGACTTTTATGGGCTATATACTACCCAGTTAACAAAAATGGTAGAATCTCAAAACATTTAGAGAAGTTAAAAAACGGACATCCTACATGTATCAGTATGCAAGGCATTCCATGTTTCTGTGCATAAATAAAAACAAGCTCTTTAAGGTATCACATGTCCCTATCTATCTATTTTCCCAGTTGCTCTAGGATACCACTGTCAACAGCCTATCTGTTCTTGCAGATAACAAGCTGATCAAAAATACAGAAAATCAATGCAAACTGTTTTAATAGTATTTGTAGATAGATGACTACAAATGCACTACTGTACATATACATACAATGAATCAGAAACCTGTGGTGACAGAGACATACATAGTCTAAGCAAAGTACTGTCATGATTGCATAAACTGCACAGTCACAGCACTGTACTATACAAACGTTGTCACATAAGTGCCACAGAATCTTCCGACCTGAGCCGTAGCTTTCAACCACTCAAGGATGATGAATCTCAAAAATAACCATGGAATGAGACTAAACTAATCCAAAAATAATGAGGGTCAGTCATAATCTTAAACTATTTGTAGTAGTATAATTAACCTGAAAAGTTGAATTGACAGAATAAGAGAATGCAAGTTAATATATAAGCTACATTCACACAAAAACACCCAGAATACATATAGCAATACATCTCAAACTTTTAGAGGAAGAATTCTGAATAAAGGCATAAGTAAAAGTGGCACAGAGGCCCAAAAATAAGACATATCACAGTGATTAATTCTGAGCCATGTTTGTTGTGTTTTTAGCAAAAACGAATACATGAATAAATAAACAGACATACAAAACAAGTAAATAAGTAATTCTGATTACAACTGCTGTAAAGACAGAATTTTTGAGCAGACCAGTTCTGTGTTGTGTGGCCATCAACATGACTCCCAGAGCTGGTTTTACATTTATCAAGTGAATCTGAGTACCTAGGTATGTATGCACTACTCTGTAACAGTATATCATGGGGATGCTATGTAGAAACACCTATGAAACAGGGGTTCATACACACATATGCAAATAATACAGAATGGTGTGAATAATGGTGCTAGAATGTGAGAAGAACCTGATCGGTTTCAATTGCAATCTTGTTTGGCATCTACTTTTTGGAAGTCAAGGCTAATGTCAAAGGCCTCTGGCTCACCAGTTTCTCAGATGACTGTAAATTGGGAGCTCTCATACATTTTCCCCCATGACACTAACATCCTACAAGAGGGTCTAACACCAACAAATGGTGGGTGCAAAAGTCACAGATTAAAACTCAATGCAAAGAAATGTATTAGGACGCCCTTTGGAAAATCATCCACCCAAGCTAATTACTTCATCGATAGAACACCCCTAACAGTTGACCCAATTGTAAGGGATCTGGGAATATATATAGACAGTAATCTGGCATTCTACCAACACATAGCCAAAAGTCATAGGCAAAGGTATGGCATCTAAGTCCAAGGAAATTATAATACCACTCTACTCAGCCCTTATCAGATGCCTCACTGATTACAATGCCCCTTTGGCATGCATCTAACCTGGTGCTTGCAACAGCTGAAACACCCTCAAAGGCTCTTCACCAGGAGAATCCAGGATATGAATATTATTATTTACTTTAGTATTAAAATCATCAGCAAGTCACTTTTAAAAATTAATGTTATACACATATTTATGAAGACATCAGTAGCCCAGATAAAATCCAAGATAGAAATCAGTAAAGACACAGAAAAGAAGAGAGACAAGAACAAACCTTCGAGGAGCACAAAATACGATATTTAAGATGGAAGGCTGCAGTATGATTTTACAAACACCAGTTTGTTTGTAAAGTAGTTAAAGAGTCATTCAGTTTTTGACTACAGCTGTTGCACTAAGATTATTGTCATTCCCCATTAACAAACTTCACTAGTCCTTCCTTCTGTGGATGGTAAATTTAGTTTTTTTATATGCTTTACCTTAAAACATCATTTCAGCTTGTGCATTATGCTGAACATGAATGAACTTGGTATTTGGTGTGGTACCCATATCCTTGAAAATAATGAGGCTAATTCCTGGTTACAGATTTAGCATTAACTTGATGTAATTGGATGGCTTCCAGGTACTTAGTTGTATAGCCCATAATAAACAAACTATATGAAATCAATTGCAGGAGTTTACAAGTGGTCTAAGAATGTATACCATATTACCTTGAAATGGCAATATTTTGATGGGCATTAAAACTGAAGCATTTTTAAAGCCTGAATGAGGGGCTATCTTCTGTCAATCAGGACATCCAACATAGATGTTTTCGGTTTCTTTTATTATTCCTTGTCAATAAACCCTTGCTAGAATGCATGCTTCAGTCTTGCCCATTCATAGGTGTCACTCTGACAGATGAGTATGCTCAGATCTTATCCTTAGGTTTCTAAAAGGCTTGGGCACCAAGAATTGGCATATTGCTTTCTCTATCCTCAATCTGTGTAAGAAGCCATTTTGTAAAGCAAAGTAAGGGTAAGACACAGGAACATCTTCTTCAGCTACTTCTCCTACCACCCTAACTATATTATTATTCTTTGCCCTGCCCAATTTGCTATTACCCCACTGTACATTTTTAAATTTTAACAGCCTTATGTGAATGTTAACTCATTCTGGGGTTTCCTCAAGGTCAGCCTGTTATAATCTAGTGGGTACTTCCTTCTTCCCTACTGACCCAAGCACTGGTGTCTCAGTACTTTTTGCCTGGAAACAATAACGTTTACTTGTAATTCTTTATTATCAGTTGTCTTCTCTGCCTTACCTACCACTTCTTGTTTCCTTTCTCTGTTTCTGTCTTTCCATAATTTCTGTTTGTGCACCAGGGTAGTGCACTGAGCACAATAGACCAGTTTCAGGCACAGCCCTGGTAGATACAATACAGAGATGTACAACGCAATACAGATAAAACTGTTTACACAAATATGCACAGAAGGGGGGTTCAAAATATAAATCAATAGCTAGTAAGAGGTGAAGGACATTTCTTGATGATAATCACAGCTGGGTTTACAACTGAGGATGGAAAAAAAAGAGTAGGGAAAGAAGAGGAGGTACAGGAGGGTGTTAGAATGAGTTTTAGTAGGACCAGTGGGAGTGTAATGGGAAGAGGCAACACTGGGACACGTAGGAGAGTTTAGGCAATGTGGCCTGCCTGAAAGCACCTGCAATGGGATTGCTTGAAATTATGTGTTTTGAGATACTGACTAAATGTGAAGTAAATGAAAAGGTAATAGAGAATTAATATAGCAGTAACCCACGCCTGGGTGTGGGTAATGCTGGATTTACCCACGGTTGGCGTGGTTTGGTCCCGAGGGCGAAGCCCGAGGGACCAAACAAAGCCAACCATGGGTAAATACAGCATTACCCACACCCAGAAGTGGGTTATTGCTATTATACCATGACATTATTTAAGAAAATAAACTATTACTTTTCTTAAATAATGGCATAGTATAATGCCTGTTTACTGCCCTTCCGCAGATGTCTGGCATCCGCGTAGTTCTAATGTACTCTGGCGCAGTACATCAGAGTTGTAAAGAACGAGAAAGCAAGATCTCCGTTGCTTTTTATTGCTATGTTAAATGGGTTTAACATATCGAGACAGTTTTAAAATAAGCAACAGAGATGTCCGTTGCTTATTTTAAATTGTCTCGCTATGTTAAACCCATTTAACATAGCAAACAGTAAAAAGCAACGGAGATCTTGCTTTCTCCATTGCTTTTTAAAACCTGTCTTATGTTAAATGGGTTTAGCATAGCGAGACAGCTTTAAAATAAGCAACGGAGATCTCTGTTGCTTATTTTAAAGCTGTCTCGCTATGTTAAACCCATTTAACATAGCGAGACAGTAGAGTTATACTAATGGAAAAGTCCGCTACCGGACCTTTTTCCATTAGTATAACTCGATTTACAATGTGCACGCTGGCCAATCAGCATGCACGTTTTGGGGGGATCATGGTATAATAAGCAATTCCCAATGTTTTGGAGTAACTGAGTTTAGTTTTGGGAGATCGTTACATTAGGCCTGAATGGGTTTGACTTCAGATGTATTATGAGGGAGATTGTATGGTGGTGAGTTTTGCTGAAAGCGGAAATAATGTTTCATGGGGTAAAAGTTTAAATCAAAGTGAGCTAAGTAGGAGGTGTGTTATTTGTTTGATGGGAAGCCATTTAGGTTTTGTGAGTATAAGGATGTTCTTGATTGGAGATATTTGTTATAGAATGGCATGTTTTGTTTGAAATAATCAGGATGGTAGATATATTTTTGCTTGAGGCTGCTTCTAATAAAAGAAGACCATACTTAAAATGAGCTAAAAAGGATATGTTGCCTAGTTGCCTGTGTTCAGACTTGCTGGAATGGTTAGATACTGGGAAATTGTCGTGGCCTTGAAAAGTAAAGTATTACTTTTACTTCAGTGTCCCCTCCCCCCAGTGTAATGTCATAGTTCAGCCCAGCAATTTATTTATTTATTTATTTTTGTTTACCGGGAATGTACCACTGATCCAAATAGGCCCATTTTCAGCAGAGGCCTGGGGAGAAAAGCTTCAAGTGTAGATTTGCAGAAACAAATAAACATAGAACAAAGTTATAAAACAATTAGTTACATTATACATATTGAATTAAAGACCAATATAAGTAACAATACATATTAAATTGTGATGACGCAAAAACAATGATGCATACAGTGCAGTAGGATAGTGAGGCCACAAGTTACAGCATAATAATAGATGGTCTTTGACAACAGTACTTTCAGAATAAGATACTGATGCATCTTAAGCCTGGGGGTCTGATGATACTTCACCAGAGTTGAGCAAGATGAAACAAAAGAAATAGCAAAATAAGCTAGTCATAGATAGAGGGGAGAAGAAGAAAAATGAACAAGGTGATAAGCCATGGTGAGAGAAAGAGGATGAAGCAGGAGAAGAAAATAAGGTAACTAAGGGCTCATCCAGGTATTGAGCAAGAGCATAGCAAATGTGTAGACAATATAACTAGATATTCAATAGCAGTTTGTTTTTGAAATGGAGTGTTGTCTAGTTCACTACTACCAAGTAAGTTAGGAGATTTTGCAAGTTTTAATGAGCCCGAGAAGCATTTCATTATTAATTTAGTCGGTTATTGTTTTAGTAGTGCTGAGTAGTAGGTTGTTTAGCTATTTATTAAAGGAGTGGAAGTCATTCTTAAGCTGGTTTTGAATGGAATATCTTGGAATTCAAAGAGATTCTCACTGCCAGCTCTAACTGGTTAACACCGGTTGCCCAAATAGCATGACAGTGAAAACTGCAAATTTAGAGACAAGGTAAATTCACACAGATAAATACCTCTAAAGCTAATTACCATGTTTCTGAACTGAGTACTCCACTGTCATAATTGCTTGCAATAGTGTTCTCCCTAGCAGCCCACATACCACACTAGTATAGGCACCCCCACAACATGCACATAAATATACCTATATTCAGACACCCCTGTACATACACACACACACACACACACACACACACACACACACACAAATTCACACAGATAAATACCTCTAAAGCTAATTACCATGTTTCTGAACTGAGTACTCCACTGTCATAATTGCTTGCAATAGTGTTCTCCCTAGCAGCCTACATACCACACTAGTATAGGCACCCCCACAACATGCACATAAATATACCTATATTCAGACACCCCTGTACATACACACACACACACACACACACACACACACACACACACACACACACACACACACAAAGCGTCCCTATAATTACCTTTCACAGGATGACCACTCAGACATACACATACATAAATACATGCACACCTTATCCATGCTGCCACATTCACTTTCCTGCAGATATGCAGGCACACACACACACACACACACACACACACACACACACACACACACACACACACACACACACACACACACACACACACACACACACACACACACACACACACACACACACACACACACACACACACACACAAACCATCGTCACTGCTGAACATACAAATGGAACTACACCTGCAGCAGTTTTCTATGTAAAACAGAGATTGCTGAGATGAAGAATAACTGCATCACATATATTGAATTCAACCCTCAACCACTTAGAACATGAGGATTAGACAGCTACATTTTCAAGGGTTTTTTTTTTTTTTTGGAAATGTACAGCAATTAATTTTATCTGAAGTCTGTCCAAACTGCACAACTATCACTTTACATCTTCACTTACCTTTCTTCATCATGGAACAAAAGTAATTTCTCATATCCAGTAGTTTTTTTTCTTCTTCTTCTTTTACACATAGTGGAGATTAAAGAAAAAGGTTGTACTTTACTATTTAGTGGTCACTGAAATCAATACCCAGTGCTTACCTTCTGGCTGCCTTTTGTATATTCTTCTTTCAAGCTCGGGGTTCCCACTATATTTCCAACACTGTTCCACATCTAGGTGTGTGACTGTGCAACCTTCAAAGGGTTGCCTACTGGCCTGTTGCTCCGGTATGCGTGTGTCATGGTGTGCAATTCAGCCAAAAGGAAAGCCACCATGGCACCACCTGACCTTCACCTTTCTGTGTCAGCCACAAGGCCAAAAAATCCTGCAACAGCTTCTCGTTTATTAAAATTGCCACCTGGGGTGGACCGACCCCCTTACTCTTCCAGCTATGCCACTGGGGTACACTTATATGTAGTTCTTATTCAGCTAAATCATTCTTTAAAGATGTTAACACTTTTAGCCAGAAGTTAGGCATTGCATCTGATCCTGGGGTTTTCCAGTTAAGAGCTTTTCTAAATCTCTGGCAGTTACTTCATCCAGTATCATATCCTACACATTTAAATGTCCATTCAGCAACTTTGTTGTGTTCCACAGGATCTTCATAGGTAATTCTCTAAAATGTGTTTATTCTTCCCTTTTTGGTGGTGTTTCTATTCCTTTTGCTTTGTTTCCCTGTTCTCTGTAAAACTTTTTTGGGTCATCAATGAGTTGCTTATTTTGCACTTTTCCTTTATATTTATCTCGTATCTTCTAAGATTTTCTGCCTCTGCTATCTTTGCTTTATTATCTACAATAGTGTACTATAGATCCTGGTCTGTTCTAATGTTGCACGGTGCTTCTATCATGTTATCTTTTTAAATATTTTTGTTGATCTGTTCCCTCTTCTATACTCTGACAGTGATGCTTCTTGTCTTAATTGCTTTATAGTTTTCTATTTGGTACTTCCATGATGGCATTTGATTTCTTCCTCCTTTTCCATATTGCCCTATATTTTTGTGGTATCTCTTATTATCTTTTATTAATTTAACTGCACAGTAATATAAACTATTTAATTTTGTTATACGAAATGAATTTCTGTTAATAGTCTTGATTACTGTGTTCATTTGTTTTATCAGCCTTCTAACACCTATTAACGTGAACTTGTAATACACACACACACACACACACACACACACACACACACACACACGCTATCACACACACATAAACTGCAAAACACACACACACACACACACACACACACACACACACACACACACAACACACACACTTACCCGGTCCAGGGCCTCGCTGTATAGCTCCATATTTTCACTTGCTACGCTCCTAGGACCTTGCTCCTGTGGACATCTTACGCCTTTGCTTCCTGCAGGAGCAGGCCAGCCTGTAGGTCAGATGCCTTTCCAGTCTATGCAGTTGTACCTAACTGCATAGACTTCTGGGATGCTCTTGACTGCTGTGTTTGCAATCCGGACTACTGCTGAATCAGTTGGGAGCTCTGCGCATGCTCCGGACTGGTTTAGCAGCAGTCTAGATGTCAGAAATGCCACGAGTGTGCATGCACGAAGGTCCGCGATTTTTGTCCTTCTTTTTAAATGTTTTTTTCTTCTTTCTTCTACAGCTGGGGTCTTTCTTCTTTGTTTTACAGCTGGGAGGGCTGCAGTCCGGCAGTCCAATAGCACGGGCCGCCCCTGTAATTAACCTGAAAAGTTGAATTGACAGAATAAGAGAATGCAAGTTAATATATAAGCTACATTCACACAAAAACACCCAGAATACATATAGCAATACATCTTAAACTTTTAGAAGAATAATTCTGCATAAAGGCATACATAAAAGTGGCACAAAGGCCCAAAAATAAGACATATCACAGTGATTAATTCTGAGCCATGTTTGTTGTGTTTTTAGCAAAAACGAATACATGAATAAATAAACAGACATACAAAACAAGTAAATAAGTAATTCTGATTACAACTGCTGTAAAGACAGAATTTTTGAGCAGACCAGTTCTGTGTTGTGTGGCCATCAACATGACTCCCAGAGCTGGTTTTACATTTATCAAGTGTATCTGAGTACCTAGGTATGTATGCACTATTCTCTAACAGTATATCATGGGGATGCTGTGTAGAAACACCTATGAAACAGGGGTTCATACACACATATGCAAATAATACAGAATGGTGTGAATAATTGTGCTAGAATGTGAGAAGAACCTGATTGGTTTCAATTGCAATCTTGTTTGGCATCTACTTTTTGGAAGTCAAGGCTAATGTCAAAGGCCTCTGACTCACCAGTTTCTCAGATGACTGTAAATTGGGAGCTCTCATACATTTTCCCCCATGACACTAACATCCTACAAGAGGGTCTAACACCAACAAATGGTGGGTGCAAAAGTCACAGATTAAAACTCAATGCAAAGAAATGTATTAGGGCGCCCTTTGGAAAATCATCCACCCAAGCTAATTACTTCATCGATAGAACACCCCTAACAGTTGACCCAATTGTAAGGGATCTGGGAATATATGTAGACAGTAATCTGGCATTCTACCAACACATAGCCAAAAGTCATAGGCAAAGGTATGGCATCTAAGTCCAAGGAAATTATAATACCACTCTACTCAGCCCTTATCAGATGCCTCACTGATTACAATGCCCCTTTGGCATGCACCTAACCTGGTGCTTGCAACAGCTGAAACACCCTCAAAGGCTCTTCACCAGGAGAATCCAGGATATGAATACTATTATTTACTTTAGTATTAAAGTCATCAGCAACAGTCACTTTTAAAAATTAATGTTATACACATATTTATAAAGACATCAGTAGCCCAGATAAAATCCAAGATAGAAATCAGTAAAGACACAGAAAAGAAGAGAGACAAGAACAAACCTTCGAGGAGCACAAAATACGATATTTAAGATGGAAGGCTGCAGTATGATTTTACAAACACCAGTTTGTTTGTAAAGTAGTTAAAGAGTCATTCAGTTTTTGACTACAGCTGTTGCACTAAGATTATTGTCATTCCCCATTAACAAACTTTACTAGTCCGTCCTTCTGTGGATGGTAAATTTAGGTTTTTATATACATTATCTTAAAACATCAGTTCAGCTTGTGCATTATGCTGAACATGAATGAACTTGGTATTTGGTGTGGTACCCATATCCTTGAAAATAATGAGGCTAATTCCTGGTTACAGATTTAGCATTAACTTGATGTAATTGGATGGCTTCCAGGTACTTAGTTGTATAGCCCATAATAAACAAACTATATGAAATCAATTGCAGGAGTTTACAAGTGGTCTAAGAATGTATACCATATTACCTTGAAATGGCAATATTTTGATGGGCATTAAAACTGAAGCATTTTTAAAGCCTGAATGAGGGGCTATCTTCTGTCAATCAGGACATCCAACATAGATGTTTTCGGTTTCTTTTATTATTCCTTGTCAATAAACCCTTGCTAGAATGCATGCTTCAGTCTTGCCCATTCATAGGTGTCACTCTGACAGATGAGTATGCTCAGATCTTATCCTTAGGTTTCTAAAAGGCTTGGGCACCAAGAATTGGCATATTGCTTTCTCTATCCTCAATCTGTGTAAGAAGCCATTTTGTAAAGCAAAGTAAGGGTAAGACACAGGAACATCTTCTTCAGCTACTTCTCCTACCACCCTAACTATATTATTCTTTGCCCTGCCCAATTTGCTATTATTCCACTGTACATGTTTAAATTTTAACAGCCTTATGTGAATGTTAACTCATTCTGGGGTTTCCTCAAGGTCAGCCTGTTATAATCTAGTGGGTACTTCCTTCTTCCCTACTGACCCAAGCACTGGTGTCTCAGTACTTTTTGCCTGGAAACAATAACGTTTACTTGTAATTCTTTATTATCAGTTGTCTTCTCTGCCTTACCTACCACTTCTTGTTTCCTTTCTCTGTTTCTGTCTTTCCATAATTTCTGTTTGTGTACCAGGGTAGTGCACTGAACACAATAGACCAGTTTCAGGCACAGCCCTGGTAGATACAATACAGAGATGTACAGCGCAATACAGATAAAACTGTTTACACAAATATGCACAGAAGGGGGGTTCAAAACATAAATCAATAGCTAGTAAGAGGTGAAGGACATTTCTTGATGATAATCACAGCTGGGTTTTCAACTGAGGATGGAAAAAAAAGAGTAGGGAAAGAAGAGGAGGTACAGGAGGGTGTTAGAATGAGTTTTAGTAGGACCAGTGGGAGTGTAATGGGAAGAGGCAACACTGGGACATGTAGGAGAGTTTAGGCAATGTGGCCTGCCTGAAAGCACCTGCAATGGGATTGCTTGAAATTATGTGTTTTGAGATACTGACTAAAGTGAAGTAAATGAAAAGGTAATAGAGAATTAATAAGCAATTCACAGTGTTTTGGAGTAACTAAGTTTAGTTTTGGGAGATTGCTGAATGAGGCCTGAATGGGTCTGACTTCAGATGTATTATGAGGGAGATTGTATGGTGATGATTTTTCTGAAAGTGGAAAGAATGTTTCATAGTGTAAAAGTTTAAATCAAAGTGAATGAAGTAGGAGGTCTGCTATGTGTTTGATGGGAAGCTGTTTAGCTTTTGTGAGTATAAGGATGTTCTTGACTGGAGATATTTGTGATAGAATGACATGTTTTGTTTGAAATAATCAGGATGGTAGATATATTTTGCTTGAGGCTGCTTCTAATAAAAGAAGACCATACTTAAAATGAGCTAAAAAGGATATGTTGCCTAGTTGCCTGTGTTCAGACTTGCTGGAATGGTTAGATACTGGGAAATTGTTGTGGCCTTGAAAAGTAAAGTATTACTTTTACTTCAGTGTCCCCTCCCCCCAGTGTAATGTCATAGTTCAGCCCAGCAATTTATTTATTTATTTATTTAACATTTGTTTACCAGGAATGTACCACTGATCCAAATAGGCCCATTTTCAGCAGAGGCCTGGGGAGAAAAGCTTCAAGTGTAGATTTGCAGAAACAAATAAACATAGAACAAAGTTATAAAACAATTAGTTACATTATACATATTGAATTAAAGACCAATATAAGTAACAATACATATTAAATTGTGATGATGCAAAAACAATGATGCATACAGTGCAGTAGGATAGTGAGGCCACAAGTTACAGCATAATAATAGATGGTCTTTGACAACAGTACTTTCAGAATAAGATACTGATGTATCTTAAGCCTGGGGGTCTGATGATACCTTCACCAGAGTTGAGCAAGATGAAGCAAAAGAAATAGTAAAATAAGCTAGTCATAGATAGAGGGGAGAAGAAGAAAAATGAACAAGGTGATAAGCCATGGTGAGAGAAAGAGGATGAAGCAGGAGAAGAAAATAAGGTAAGATAACTAAGGGCTCATCCAGGTATTGAGCAAGAGCATAGCAAATGTGTAGACAATATAACTAGATATTCAATAGCAGTTTGTTTTTGAAATGGAGTGTTGTCTAGTTCACTACTATCAAGTAAGTTAGGAGATTTTGCAAGTTTTAATGAGCCCGAGAAGCATTTCATTATTTATTTAGTCAGTTATTGTTTTAGTAGTGCTGAGTAGTAGGTTGTTTAGCCATTTATTAAAGGAGTGGAAGTCATTCTTAAGCTGGTTTTGAATGGAATATCTTGGAATTCAAAGAGATTCTCACTGCCAACTCTAACTGGTTAACACCGGTTGCCCAAACAGCATGACAGTGAAAACTGCAAATTTAGAGACAAGTTAAATTCACACAGATAAATAACTCTAAAGCTAATTACCATGTTTCTGAACTGAGTACTCCACTGTCATAATTGCTTGCAATAGTGTTCTCCCTAGCAGCCCACATACCACACTAGTATAGGCACCCCCACAACATGCACATAAATATACCTATATTCAGACACCCCTGTACATACACACACACACACACACACACACACACACACACACACACACACACACACACACACACACACACACACACACACACAACACACACACACACACACACACACACACACACACACACACACACACACACACACACACAAACCATCGTCACTGCTGAACATACAAATGGAACTACACCTGCAACAATTTTCTATGTAAAACAGATTGCTGAGCTGAAGAATCATTGCATCATACATCTTGAATTCGACCCTCAACCACTTAGAACATGATGATTAGAAAGCTATATTTTCAAGTGTTTTTTTTTTTTGGAAATGTATAGCAATTAATTTTATCTGAATTCTGTCCAAACTGCACAACTATCACTTTACACCTTCACTTACCTTTCTTCATCATGGAACAAAAGTAATTTCTCATATCCAGTAGTTTTTTTCTTCTTCTTTTACACATAGTGGAGATTAAAGAAAAATGTTGTACCAATACCCAGTGCTTACCTTCTGGCTGCCTTTTGTATATTCTTCTTTCAAGCTCGGGGTTCCCACTATATTTCCAACACTGTTCCACATCTAGGTGTGTGACTGTGCAACCATCAAAGGGTTGCCCACTGGCCTGCTGCTACTATATGCATGTGTCATGGTGTGCAACTCAGCCAAACAGAAAGCCACCATGGCACCACCTGACATTCACCTTTCTGTGTCAGCCACAATGCCAAAAAAAAAATCCTGCAACAGCTTCTCGTTTATTAAAATTGCCACCTGGGGTGGACCGACCCTCTTACTCTCCCAGCTATGCCACTGGGGTACACTTATATGTAGTTCTTATTCAGGGCTAAATCATTCTTTAAAGATGTTAACACTTTTAGCCAGAAGTTAGGCATTGCATCTGATCCTGGGGTTTTCCAGTTAAGAGCTTTTCTAAATCTCTGGCAGTTACTTCATCCAGTATCATATCCTACACATTTAAATGTCCATTCAGCAACTTTGTTGTGTTCCACAGGATCTTCATAGGTAATTCTCTAAAATGTGCTTATTCTTCCCTTTTTGGTGGTGTTTCTATTCCTTTTGCTTTGTTTCCCTGTTCTCTGTAAAACTTTTTTGGGTCATCAATGAGTTGCTTATTTTGCACTTTTCCTTTATATTTATCTGCGTATCTTCTAAGATTTTCTGCCTCTGCTATCTTTGCTTTATTATCTACAATAGTGTACTATAGATCCTGGTCTGTTCTAATGTTGCACGGTGCTTCTATCATGTTATCTTTTTAAATATTTTTGTTGATCTGTTCCCTCTTCTATACTCTGACAGTGATGCTTCTTGTCTTAATTGCTTTATAGTTTTCTCTATTTGGTACTTCCATAATGGCATTTGATTTCTTCCCTTCCTTTTCCATATTGCCCTATATTTTTGTGGTATCTCTTATTATCTTTTATTAATTTAACTGCACAGTAATATAAACTATTTAATTTTGTTATACGAAATGAATTTCTGTTAATAGTCTTGATTACTGTGTTCATTTGTTTTATCAGCCTTCTAACACTCTGGGTCTTATTGACTTTCTGTAATCTATTTCTTTCATTGATCTTAATATGTCCATCCATCTCTATTAAATAAACCAACTGTTCTATCTTTTTCATCGAAACTGAGGATACATTATTTTCTTTTTCCTGTGGGCATTCTACAGAAATTTCCAAAACATCTTCCTGTGACATATTTCTTCATCTGCATCCTGTGTCATCTGTTGCTCTTTCATATTGGAACTCACTGGCCTATCCCCCCACAACACTGACTGCATCAGAGTTGCCTCCATTTCCTCCTCCTTTACTTGCTGTGCCTCTCCAACTGAACCTTTTGTACTCGTTCCATACAGACGGCTACAGAGTATCTTTATGTGGCTACTGACCGGATGCTTTCCATTCCACCTGTTTCTACTAAATTTGGGAGCTCATTGTTCCATCATGCTGTGACGTTTCCAGAGTTGGATTTTCTATCCTAAATCCTTCACTTTGCAGATAATCCATAACTTTAGTTTCTATTTCTTTAACTTCTCCATTATTAATCCTCTTTTCCACTTTCTTTTTAAATTGTAAAATGTTTCATATCCAGATGCCTTTGCCTGTATTTCTCTTCAAATATCTTTGGTGGTGCTTTTTTGTATTGATTAGTTTTGCTTTCACCTTTCCATAAATATTATGCCATATTAAATCTATTTTTTCTTTCCCAAGTCTGTATTTCTTCTTCATATGCCTCCCACTCCACTTGTTTCTCCTTACCTTGCAAACTCATTATTCTAACATGCTGTGACATAACCTGTGTTAAACTTCCTACCCTAAATCCTTCTTTTCACAGGTATTCCATAATATCAGCTTCTATTTGTCTGACTTCTACTTTACTAGTCTTCTGTTCCAAATTCTCCCTTTGCGATCTTATTTTTTGTATAGTGAAATTTTCCATATATGGGTGCCTCTGCCTGTATTTGTCATCAAATATCTTTGCAGCTGCTTTTTTGTATCAAATAGTTTGGCTTTATCCTTTGAATAAGTTTTGCACCATATCGGATCCTCCTCCCCCCAATATCTATGTTTCTTTGTTATACCTTTCAAAAAATTCTAGGTTTTCTTTAATATTTTTGCACTTGCTCGGTCTTTCCTCATGATTAATTTCTCCAAGTCTTTTGGATTTCTAATACCATGGTGGGAATGGACCCCATTCCCAAGTCAAAGTATGATTAAATGTTATGAAATTGGTTTTATTTTAATGTTTATCACCAAACTTCATTGGACCAAATCAAAGAGAATTGTTTATTAAACAAAAACAAAGTAGGACATTAAAGCTTCACCATCCAATATGTTTTTGTCAAAGAACTTCCTCAGACATTTAAACAATATAAAAACTATGTTCAACATATATGCTTCCCTGTCACTAACCAATGTCAATAAGCTGTAAATTAACTATTTAAAAAACTTTCCTGAAGTTTAAAGCTACCCATCCAAGACCCTGACTAGTATTCCCTAATAGGAGATTTTTTATCTATCTAATAAAACAAGCATTTATAATCAACTCAAACATAATTCCAGGTTTTAATGTTAACATTTCTAAATTAAATTCCTTGAAAAATGTAAATTTATAAAACAATAATTGAATACAATAAAATACCACTTGAACATATTCAAATGATTAAAAGCTAAGGAATATTGCCATTTATTGACATAAACTGGCATTGCAATTATTACTAAAATATCTAGGTCACTTTATCTGCAAAAAAGGAAAATAAAGATAGTTGCATTCATACCTCTCATCCTTTTAGCCTAATAAATCTGGACAAAGCCTTACATAATAGGGGGACAAAGGCAAAAAATAGGTACAGATTTTAAATACTGCTCTTACAAAGAATAACAGAATTTGTATTAAAATGCGGTTTCTAAATTATATGATGTCTGAAACTCAAATGTATGTCATTATTTAGTGATTGAATTCCTCAGATCATGCCAGTGATTTCCCAGAAAGCCACACATTTTATAAGGAACAGACTGAAATTTTCAGGCAAACATTTGGACACTCTGAAAAAATCTGTACAGTTGAGTGGTATGGTTTGCATTTTAAAACTTGACTTCACTCATTTTACAGTCTAGCTGCCCTTAACATCAGTACTGGGGCAAGAGATACATTTTCATTCAAACCCGAAGGTCTACTGGCTTCCAAAATTATTTACCAATAGATCTCACAGTATTCTGTTTCAGTTTCCCATAACCCACCCCTAGTGTCTATAGCAATTTCCTCAAGAACAAACAATAAAAAGTGCACTGGGGCAGTCAATAGTATGTTTGTATAGGGCACCCTCATATTCTTATTACATATATCATTTGCATGCTTGTAAATCCTTTTCCTTAATTTTCTGGCAGTTTTACTTACATAAAGTGCCGTACACTTATTACACATCCTAATATAAACCATCCCCTTAGTCTCACAGGTATTGTAAGTCTTACTCATAATACAGCTATCTTTAGCCTCGAGAAAAACACTGTCACTGTGGGCTATACATGTGCATTGAGTGCAACTCCTGCACTTATATGTACCTAATTGTTTTTTGATTAAGGGTAACATTCTGCTTCCTTTCCATTAAATCTTTAATATTAGAACTTCTTTGAAAAATACACGAAAAGGGTGCTTTAAGGGAATCATTATTAACATCATTGTTTAGAATCCAAGGGGTAATATGAGATAATTCAGCTAAGTTTCACCAACATTAGTACAAATACCAGATGTTCCATTGATGTTCTTCGTCTCACATTGCTGCAGTCATAACCTGTGGGTAGTCCGCTGTCCTCGGTCGGCCCGAATACCAAAGTGTTAGGCTGGCGTCGGTCATGGGTGCTCAGATCTGACGTCAGTACGCAGTAGTGCTTAAGCGCATGACCGACGCCATATCCTCCGTCTTTCTTGCCACATGGTCCGAAGCAGAAGCAGCGTTTGCAAGTGCCGTTCGGCGTCCTGAAATTTTTGTTTTTCGAGTTTCAGACCGAAGACCAAGTTGGGCTAAGTACCCCATTGGGGAATATTTTTGTCTTTTCTTGCCTCAGTTAATCCGGATGTCAGAAAAAGTTAATAATTGTATTTCTTGTGGGAAACAGATACCTCATAGGGACTATCACTCTCTCTGTATTCTTTGCTTGGGGCCTGAGCACGACGTAGTCGGGTGTCGCTTTTGCGCTAGATTTAATAAGCGCACCATTAAACGCAGATTAGATTGTGCTAGGCTTGTTTTCGGTAAGCGGTGTAACTACAACATGCCGTCGGATCCTCCGACGCCCGCTACCGTAAAGAAGAGAAAAGATAAATCGTTAAAGTCTAAACAGGATGAGTCGTCCGTTGCGGACGCCGGTTCTATGGAAACTATGGTTGAATCTGTAGATCCAGCCGAGGTCTCAGCTGAATCACAGGGGGAACCTTTAATTTTACAGGAATTGGCCTCTCAGGAGTTAGGTCAGGCCGAGGGGGCTTCTCAAGTTTCTGTAGTCCCATCATTACAATAGGTTCTTAGGCCTTCTACTTCTGTCACCAAGGGCCCTGCTAAAGCTAAATCTGGTCTTTCTGGTACAGGCAGCAGCCCTGGTTCTTCGGGCTCTGTTCCTAAAAAACATATGTTGAAAATGGCAGAGGATTTGATTACTTTAATCAGGGGTTCTATGCCCCCTCCAGACAAGAGGCCTAGGTTGGAAACAGATGTGGAGGGATTGGAGCATTCCTCAGATTTTTCTGAGTCTTCAGCTGAGGACATTCAGGATTTTCCTCCCTATTCTGATTCGGATGCAGAGGATTCCTGTCCTTCTGCTTCTCCTCCAGAAGATTTTTCCTTTTCTGAAACCCTACACTCCATGAGGGAGCATTTCAAGTGGGAAGGTCAGGATTTTTCAGATTCTCGTAAGAGGCTTAGAGAATTTTTGTTTTTGCCACAACATAGACCATTGGCTATTCCCCCTGTTTTAGATGTTGTTCAGGATGTTTTTTCTGAAGCTTCCCTTAATCCTGATTCTTTACCCCCTGCCCCTGTCAAGCCAGACAGGTATTACAGAGTTCCAGAGGCTCATAAATATTTGTATAAGAGTCCTAGAGCTGACCCGGAAACTATTAGTCAAGGACCTAAGGGTGTCAGGGCTTCAGTAGTTAAGAATCCAGTACCTCTGGATAAAGATTCTAGGGCTTTGGATAGGTGGGGTAAGAAAGTGTATACCTCCTCCACGCTAGCTATGAGGGCTTTAAATTGCCAGTTTCATATGCTGAAGTACCAGAACTTTCTGTTAGGTCAGTTGAAATCTAAGGTAGATGCTTTAGCTGAGGGTATAGAGTGTAAGGAATTGCAGGACTTAGTTCATGCCTCAGATCAGGTTGGTAAGCATTCCTTGCAATGTGGCTTTGATGCTCTTCAGGCTTCCTCCAGGGTGGCTGCCACTGGTTCAGTTATTCATAGGCATGCCTGGCTTAAGGATCAAAATTTGTCAGAGCATGTTAAAGCTCGAATTTTGGATGCTCCTCTACAATCTGAAGTTCTTTTTGGTTCTCCTGTGGAGTCAGTTTTGAAAAAAATGGAAGACAAAGCTAAGTCCATGCAGACGGTTAAGGAATTTTTACAAGTGCAGCCACCTAAGTTTAGCAGGAATTGGCCTGCAAAAGGTTGGTCTTACCCTTCTTCCGAGTTTCAGTCTAAGGGCAGGTCTAGACGTGGTAGGGGCAGAGCTCATGCTCAGGGTTCTTTCAGACCTAGGACTTGGAGTTCTCCTGCACAATCTTCTGGTGAGGGCAGGGGTCAGCCTTTTCATAAACAGACCCAATGACCTGTATCTCCAACTGCCAGACTCTGCCTGTCTGGCAGCTCCTCTAGGAGGAAAGTTGGCACTTTTCAAGCAAAATTGGCTTTTGGTCACCCAGGACAAATGGGTGCTGGACATTATAAATCAAGGCTACAAGTTTTATTTTCACACCTTGCCTCCTTTCAAAGGCATGCCAGATGTAACTCCTCAGCAAAGGCTGGAGGCTCACAAACAGATTTCTTTACTTTTACAAATGGGGGCGATCCAGGTGGTACCTCTGTCAGAAGTAGGCCTGGGGTTTTATTCTCGCCTATTCCTTGTGCCAAAGAAAGGAAACACTTGGAGGCCAATTCTGGATTTGTCCATTCTCAATACATACCTAGACATTCCAAAGTTCAAGATGTTAACTTTACAGCAACTTCTGCCTCTGCTAGGCAAAGATCACTGGATGGTAACTCTGGATCTCAAAGAGGCTTATCTTCACATCCCTATCAGGCCCAGCTGCAGGAGATTCCTGCGTTTTTGGGCTGGTACTTTTCATTATCAGTTCTCTGCATTGCCCTTTGGCTTATCTACTGCACCCAGGGTGTTCACAAAGGTCCTGGCTCCTGTGATAGCCTTCTTAAGACTAAGAGGAATACAAATTTATCCTTATCTGGATGATTGCCTGATTCTTGCTCGAGACAAAGTCAAGTTACTTCAACATCTACAGTATGTAATGGCAGTTTTAAGGTGCCTAGGGTATTCTGTGAATGAAACAAAGTCCAGTCTAGTACCCTCTCAGGACATGTGCTTTCTGGGTGTGAGACTGAATACAGCCTCTCAGATGGCCTTTTTGACCCCGGACAAACAAAGAAATCTTCACCTGTACTTCCAGCAATTATCCCTAATGTCCAGGCTGACTGCAAGGACAGTCCTTCAAGCCTTGGGGTTCATGGCATCTTGCATTCTGGTACTTCCCAATGCCAAACTGCATATGAGGAAGCTACAATGGTATCTCAAAAATGTATGGACTCAACACTGCCACGATTTGGACACTGTCATTCAGATATTACCTTGCATCCAGAGGGAATTCTTGTGGTGGGCTCAGGAATGTCACCTAAACAAGGGACTCTCTGTGACCCGACCAGAGGCGAGTCAGATCTTAACGACGGATGCCTCAGACCTGGCTTGGGGAGCACACTTCAATGGGAAATGGGTTCAAGACACGTGGCCTCCCAGACTACAGCATTTGCATATCAACATGAAGGAGATGTTAGCAGTCCAATTTGCCCTGATGGCCTTCAAGGATCTACTTCAACCAGGACAGGTGTTGATTCAAACAGACAACACAACTGTTATGTGGTACATCAACAAGCAGGGGGGAACCAATTCTTACCCTCTTTGCAGACAAGCTATGATTTTGTGGGAGGCTGCTCTGAGGTTGCACATCACTCTTCAAGCATGGTTTCTGCTAGGAGCACAGAACTCCTTAGCAGATGTTTTGAGCAGACAAATTGTGGATCCCCACGAGTGGAAATTGGATCCTCATGTATTCCAACAGTTGACAGTGGCTTGGGGAACTCCAGACATAGATCTGTTCACTTCTCCACTAAATTTCCAACTGTCAAAATTTTGCACAAAGATGTTTCACCCAAAAGCTTGGAAAGTGGATGCTTTATCTTTCAGATGGAACAACCTTCACGTCTATGCTTTTCCTCCTCTGCCTCTCCTTCCCAAGGTACTCCTGAAAGTCAGACAGGACAAGCCTTGCATGATTCTAATAGCACCAGATTGGCCACGACAGCACTGGTATCCTCTGCTGAGGAGTTTAATACAGGAGCCTCCTTGGCCTTTGCCACCAATTCCACACCTGTTGTCCCAGGCAAGCAATCATTTTCTCAATGTCAGGGTACAGTCCCTGCATCTGACAGCCTGGCGTATTCTGTTTTAGATCCTGGGGGGGTCTCAGCTTCCTCAACAAGTTTTGAATGTCATTTTGGAAGCCAGACGGCCTAGTACTAGAAAAGTTTATGCTGATAAATGGAGGAGATTTTTTCTTTGGAGCACAGCAAAGAGCTTTGATGTTTCAGTGCCTAATTTGAGTTTTACACTACAGTACCTTACTGAATTATTAGACAAGGGTTTGTCTTTCTCCTCTGTGAAAGTTCATGCTGCAGCCATTTCTGCTCACTATGATTGTGACCCTCCTTTATTTTCTCACCCTTTGTTTAAGCAATTTCTTAGAGGGCAAAGAACATAAGACCCCATGTAGAGCTCCTACTCCTTCCTGGGATCTCAATTTTGTGTTGGAAAAGCTTACTTTACCTCCTTTTGAACCTGCAGCTACATCTGAGTTGAAGTTTTTGTCTTGGAAGACTGCTTTTTTGTTGGCCATTACGTCTGCTAGGAGGGCATCTGAATTGCAGGCTCTCATGGCAGTTGAACCCTTCCTGATATTCCATAAGGATAGGGTGTCCTTGCACTAACCCTACTTTTATGCCTAAAGTTATTTCTAATGTGGCCTTAAACCAGTCTATTCATTTGCCTACTTTTTATGCTGATCCCCAAAATAAAGGAGAAAAAGTCTTGCATTCTTTGGATATTCACAGGCAGTTACGCTATTATTTGAGCAGAACTAAAGAGTTCAGGAAGACTCAACAGTTATTTATTTCTTTTGCTTTGGGTTCACAAGGGAAAGCTGTTTCAAAGCAAACCATTTCTAAGTGGATTGGCCATTGTATTGCTTTTTGTTATTCTCATCATGGAAAGGATGTTCCGGCTGGGATCAGACCTCATTCCACTAGGGCTACTGCCACATCTACTGCCTTTTTGAGGGGGGTAGCTACTAAGGATATTTTGGAGGCAGCTACTTGGAGTTCAGTGCACACTTTTACTAAACATTACCATCTCCCTCTTTATTCCAAGTCTAGGGCTGGGTTTGCCACTGCAGTTTTACAGGGCATGTTAGCAGCTCCTAATGCTTTTTAGTTTTGCCTGCCTCCCTTTACCTTTGCTTTGGGATTCTACCCACAGGTTATGACTGCAGCAATGTGAGACGAAGAACATAGTACAGTTTTGTACCTACCATAAATGTAGATGTTCGAGGATCCAGATTGCTGCAGTCCAATTTACCCTCCCTCCTTCCCCTCTATAGTTTGGGGTTGCTGTGTTTCTTTTGGGATAATTATTATTTTATCTATGTTGGTTGTTGGGTATTTTCTATTTTGGCTATGGCCTTTCCTTTTTAGGCCTTCTGACATCTGGGGCAAGAAAGACTGAGGATATGGCGTCGGTCATGCGCTTAAGTACTACTGCGTACTGACGTCAGATCTGAGTGCCCATGACCGACACCAGCCTAACACTTTGGTATTCGGGCCGATCGAGGACAGCGGACTACCCACAGGTTATGACTGCAGCAATGTGGATCCTCGAACATCTACATTTATGGTAGGTACAAAACTGTACTTTTCTTTTATCAAAATGCTGATTCTCTCTGCTCCTTGTGGTGCAAGGGACCACCTGCTGGGTACCAGGGAGTGAGTTCTGCAAAATAGTCAGGCTTATTGTGTGGCAAATTGGAGTGAGTAGCTCGACCAGCTGTGTGAGCTAGCCAATCAATTTGATTGACAAAATATAAAAAGAAGTCAGGGAGTGGCATAATATGAAATTTTGTCCAATTTTGGGGAAGGTGACACCTGAAAATGCATCTATTGATGGACAGCAAATTGAAACAGGTTATGAGTCAGCATTTGTTATGGATTTCGATGGTGATGCACCTGTTATAAAGATTATTATGGAGCAGGAATGGAAAAGGTTTTCGAAGTTATCAGATTTGGGTAATATATTAAAGTACCCTTTGGGTGTATTTTTTGAAGTAGTTCTAATATTAAAGATTTAATGGAAAGTAGCCAGAAAGTTACCCTTAATCGATAAAAATTAGGTACGTATAGGTGCGGGAGATGTCACTGCACATATATAACCCACGGTGACAGTGTTTTTTTTGAGGCTAAAGATAGGTGTATTATGAGTAAGACTTACAATACCTGCGAGACTAAGGAGGTGGTTTATATTAGGATGTGTAATAAGTGTACGGCGCTTTATGTAGGTAAAACTGACAGAAAATTAAGTAAAAGAATTTATGGGCATGCGAATGATATATGTAATAAGAATATGAGGAGTGCCCTATACAAACATACCATTAACTGCCCCAGTACAAAGTTTTTATTCTTTGTTCTTTAGGAAATTGCTATAGACACTAGAGATGGGTTATGGGAAACCAAAATAGAATACCGTGAGGTCTATTGGCAAATAATTTTGGAAGCCAATTGATCTCCAGGTTTGAATGAAAATGTATCTCTTGCTCCAGTACTGAAGTTAAGGTCAGCTAGACTGTAAGATGAGTGAAGTCAGGTTTTAAAATGCAACTATCTTTATTTTCTTTTTTTGCTGATAAGGTGACATAGATATTTTAGTAATAATTGCAATGCCGGTTTATGCCAATAGATGGTGATATTGCCTTAGCTTTTAATGTAGTACACCATTTGAATATGTTCGAGTGGTATTTTATTGTATTCAGTCATTGTTTTATAAATTTACGTTTTTCTAGGAATTTAATTTAGACATCTTAAAATTAGAACTTGGAATTATGTTTGAGTTGATTATAAATGCTTGTTTTTATTAGATAGATAAAAAAATTGCCATTAGGGAATATTAGTCTGGTTCTTAGATGGATAGCTTTAAGCTCCATGAAAGTTTTTTAAATAATTAATTTATAGCTTCTTGCCATTATATATATATATATATGCCGACTTCACACTTCTAAAGACTAGTGTGGTCTCCTTTAAGGCCCCTGAGCCGGCGGTTAACATTACTCAAACCGCTGAATCACTTACAAAGGCCTTCTACCAGCACCTGCAGGGCTGCATGGATCAGGCAATCCCAAGCAAAACAAAGACTCTTTGTACCAAAAGCAAGCGTCCAGTCTGGTGGACCCCAGCCATAAACAAACTCTAGAACAAAAGGAGAAAGCTACTACAAGATAGAGCAAAATCCTTAAAAGGTAAGACACCGCTGATCACTATAAGTAAAAAGCTAAGAGCTCTCATAAAATCATCCAAAGCTAATTTTGAGAAAAAAATAGCTAAGGACTCTAAAGACAACCATAAGGCATTCTTTAGCTATGTCAGAAACCTAGGAGGAATCTCCCAGATATGCTCAGAATTAGTTCAAAATGATGTGAAGGTTACTGATCCTACAGACATTGCCAACATACTGGCTGACAGGTTCAGTGCAAACTTCTCCCCACCCTCCCCGCCTAAAGAAGAGATATCTATACCAAATGATTGTAGCCCCCCAAACATCTCTAACGCTCAGGTGAGAACTGCTCTCTCCAAGGCAAAGAACACAGCATCCATGGGACCTGATGGTGTCCCCGGCTGTGTGCTCCATGAACTCAACGAGGAATTAAACCCACAGTTAGGACAGCTGTTTAATCTTAGTCTCACCTCCGGATACGTACCCAGGGAGTGGCGCACAGCGACTGTGGTCCCACTCCACAAAGGTGGTGCCTCCACCGACCCTGGAAATTACCGTCCCATTAGCTTGACAAGCCTGATCTGCAAAGCCATGGAAAGGATCATAATGGATCTCATAAATAAAGACATAGGGAATTTGCAGACTTTGGATCCAACCCAGTTTGGCTTTGTCAAAGGCAGATCATGCCTTTTAAACTTGGTTGACTTTTTCAAAACAGTCACCAAGGCCATTGACGAGGGAAAGGCAGTCCATACAGCCTACCTAGACCTGGCGAAGGCTTTCGATACAATACCCCACTCGGGTATCATTGAAAAACTCATCAACTTAAATGTAAACCCATACATTACAAGATGGGTTGCAAACTGGCTGAGTGACAGAACCCACAGGGTCAGAGTTGCTGGCGCCATGTCAGACTCTAAGCCTGTCACAAGTGGTGTCCCACAGGGCTCAGTCCTGGGCTCACTCTTGTTTGGCATCTACTTTTCTGAAGTACAAGCAAACACAGGAGGGTTATGGCTGACAAAGTTCGCAGATGACTGCAAACTGGGCGCTGTTGTTGAGAACACATCCGACACAGATATCCTTCAGAAGGGTCTCACAGAAACGGATAACTGGTGCCAGAGCCATGGCCTCAAGTTAAATGCCAAGAAATGCATAGTCATACCCTTCGGGAAAAATAAGGTTACCCCTAGCTACCATATAGGTGGCAATCCCTGAACACAGAAGAAGTTATTAGGGACCTGGGAACCCAGGTTGACAGTAGCCTTTCATTCGACACTCATATTGCTAAAGTAGTTAGGAAGACCTTCTACATTGCCCACCTTATCATGAAGGGATTCACATCTAGATCAAGGGAAGTCATAGTCTCCCTATACTCATCACTCATCAGACCAATGATCGAGTACAACGCCCATTCGGAATGTATCTGACCCGACACTTGCAGCAGCTGGAGAGGCCACAAAGTTCTCACCAAAAGGATAAAGGGTCTCAAAATCTGTCTTATGCTGCACGACTGAAAGAACTCCAGTTATATTCAGTTGCATCGCTTGCTCAGAGGTGACCTATGCCTGACATACAAGGCCATGTCAAACCCAGATTTGATGAATATGCTTCATCTCAAAAATCTAGATCCTCAGAGCCACAAGGGCGGGTGACTTAAACCTCGACACGATTATTAATAGGATGTGCTGGAGGGATAGATTCATCACCCAAAGACTCCCTATGCTGTGGAACAAAATCCTGGTTTATGTGAGGCAGAGCACCTCACTGGCCTTGTTCAAGAGGAATCTTGACCAATGGATGGGAGATCGCAGATACACCCCAGGGGTTACCTCAGTGTCACTGCTCGACAGAGGCACAGCTAAATAATGGGCATAGTTTCTCCAAACTAAGGGGTGGCGTAAGCCACAAAACTATGGGCTAGGCTTATAAATGCCCTCGGGCAGATAGCCTAGTATGAACCTATGAACCTATGAACCTATATATATATATATATATATATATATATATATATATATATATATATATATGTATTGAGCATGGTTTTTATATTATTTAAGCATCTGAGGAAGTTCTTTGATGAAAATGTATAGGATGGTGAAGTGTTAATGTCCTACTTTGTTTCTGTTTAATAAACGATTCTCCTGGATTTGGTCTGACAAAGCTTGGTGGTTTGCTTTTTGTTTTAAGTGACACTTTGCACCATGTGCTCCTTTATTTTGGGTTGTTTGAATGTTTGATATTAGCCAAAAGTGTTCCTCGCAACACTTGCAATGTGCCCAGAACTGACTCCTTCTGCAATTCATACTGAGTTGCATGTATCGGTATCATATCTAAATAACACTACAAATTCTTCTTTGATAACTTGAGTTTTGAAATGATTTTTATCTGCAAATCAGTTACTACCTACAGTGCATTTACATAGTCTCCAAATGGTTTAGGTATGTAATACCATGGCCATGTTTCATTTTTATAACTTTTGATGACCTCTGTTTTGTTCTTTATCTTGAAACATTTTCTCTATCACTTTTTTTTCAAGTAGCCCAATGTTTCCTCATCTAGTTAATGTTTTGGCCTGATTTGCTGCAGTAGGGATTTTAAATTATCTGGAGTTTTTATCAGTTTTTATTATGCAAATATTTATTTCCTCTCATTTCTTTCACACTCTTTCTTCATATCCTTTTTGTTGATATTCTGAGTTGGTTACATAGCACATAATTTCTTTTTTATAAGAAAATTATTAATTTCATTTAACATATTTACAAAATATACACAGAAAGGAAGAACTTCAACATCACTATTGTTCACATCATGTATTGTTATACAGTGATATAAATACACTGAATCATCAAGGTAATCTTATACAATTAACATGTTAAGTGTCTTGGTATTTCAAAAGTCTTAGTATGATTTATAAATCTTATTCTGATCACTTCTTTTTCAGATTTACATAGTTCAACTGTTAAATTTAAAAATTCTTTGAACATACAAACCGAGTTTGATTTCCAATTTTTTTGTAATAACTTTTCAAGCAACTGCCAAGAAAGCTCCAAACATTTTTTGCTCTTTGGCTTTTACAGATAGAGGAAGTGGAACACTCATTAGTATTACTGATTTAGTTAAAAAACAATTACTAGACCACAACCCCTTAAAAAAACAAACATACTTATCTCTTCCCAATATATGTTTAATTTTTCATAATCCATAAGCATGTTTGTTCAATCAGCTTTTACATCTTTATTACATCTCCAACATACTGAAGAAGTCATTTTACTAAACTCTGAGACTTTATAGGGAGTAACAAACATTCTATGGATATATTTCCCCATAAAAACTTCCCAGTACAAATATGAAGACGTTTGACTAACTGACTTAAGTAAAAAAGTTTTATTCTTACAATCTATTGAGTCACGCAGTTCACTACCATATAAAAAGCTCCAGAATTTACATCAAAATCATTATTATTATTTATAATTAACTAATTCAATTTGAACAAGCTTTCCTTGTAGGTCAATCTACCTTTGATGATAGAACAGAATTATATTCCTTTTCACTCATATTATTAGTAAATTTGTTTAATTTCTTACAGATGGATACTATTAACTGGTTAGCAGATTCATCCAACTCAGATTATTTAATTAAATGTTCTAGGGACTTAGTTATTCTTTTTTCAAAGGAATCAGACCATACTATCAATAAATTCCTTTTTAGTAAATTAATTTTAACATTGTTCTGAGTTTCCTTAAATCTAGAGGTGTGTGAAATGGGAATGCACAAAAAAAATTCCATTTTGATATTAATGGAGTTTTAAAACATATTTCTTGGCATTTTAAGAATTAATTTCATATATACAGAGACAAAAGATTGATATACATTTCCTTCTATGGTAAATTTTGTTAGCCAGATGAAAGGATTGCTATATACTTCTAATTTATCATATTTAATAAATGTGTAAGAATTTAGTATAATCTGCTCCTGTATGGTTTTCCATTGACAAGTATAAATTGAGTCTATCCAGAGTATAATAGAGTTACAATTTACAGCAATATAATAAGATTCTATATCTGGGAAACTAATACCACAATATTCATATAATCTTGTAAGATTTATATAAGAAATGCTCAGCTCTTTTAGGATACTGTAAGAATGAAGCTAACATTTTTTTTCATTTTCTTTAAAAGTTTTATTTGTAAGGTATTAAAGCTGTTGTATGCAATATGCATATACATAAAATATTGGGTAATATAATCATTTTAATAAGTGCTAACCTATCCTCAAAAGTAAACAAAAAATAATCCAGTTGTTAATAAGAAATACTTCAATTATTTTTTTTTCAAATGTATTAATAATCTTACTCACATCTTGATAGATTTTTATTCCTAAATATTTTAATTCTTTTTCTTCTCAATTATATTTATCTTTAAACTCACTATCTAGTAATTGAATAATGCTAAAGTTTCAGTTTTATTAATTTCAGCAATGATACTGCTTGCAACTTTTCAATTTCCTCATCTATTTCTTTGGTTGAATACTGCAAATTTCCTATAGTACAGTATCATCTGAAAAATGTATTTTAGATTGACAATCTCTATTAATTGAGAATCCGTCATGTTTTTCATTGCTTCTTATACTATTAGCTAAGGGTTTGATAACAAATGCAGATAGCAGAAGGGACAAGGGACACCCTTGCTTTGTGCCTTTGTTTAAAGTATATTCTTGAGAAATGTAAGATCTAATTTTAACATATGCTTTGGCATCTCTGTACAGTTTTTTTTTAATATTTCAGTAAACTGATCTGGAAATGCAAATGCTTCTAAAGTTTTAAACAGGCAGTTCCAATCTAAAGACTCTAAAGCTCTCTCAATAGCTACACTAATTAAGATCAATTTCTTGTTCATTCTTTTTGCTAAAGCTAAGATAGTTACTACCCTTTTTGTATTATCATATGTTAATCTATTGGCTATAAATCATGTTTGATCTTTATTAATTAATTTATCTACTATATCGCTTAATCTTGTAGAAAAAATGGAAGTAAATATATTATAGTCTACATTGAATAATAAAGTAGGCCTATATGAAGAAACTAACTTATTATGCTTTCCTTGTTTAAGTATAGGTAATGTTATAGAAAATTTCCATGAAGGAGGAATTATTTTGCCACTCTGAATTATCCTGAAAATGCCACTAAGTAATTCTAAAATATTTAACAGAAGCAGACTATATAATTCCATACTTACATCATTTAACTGTGACGTTTTACCATGTTTCCCTTTTCTAAAGCTTCTTTAACTTCTATCAAGGTAATATGCTTATTCAACAGAAGTATTTGTTGGTTATTAAGTTTATTAGTAATTTTTTCTTTAAATACTTGCCAAATTTGTAATCATCTTGATTACTATTTTTATCTTTATTAAGATCCTCATAGCATTTTTTTAAAGTATTATTTCCTCTGTGTATGAATAAAGCTTATTAGTATGAATATTTTGGATATTATTGATTTGTGTCTTTGCTTAACATCTTACTTTTATTAGACATTCTATGTAGATTTTTGAAGTCATTGCATAACTGTAAAATTTTATTTTTTATAAAACTATCTCTACTTTTTTGACATTTTGTAATTAATTTTAATTACTTCAGTATTGCCTAATTTCTTTGTTATTCAAGCCTTGCTTTGCGTATTTCAGCTTGTATTTATAACAACTCTTTATCCCACTCTTTCGTTTTATTACTAGCCATCTTCCCATTCTATCTTTAATATGTATTTTTAAGGAATCCCATAGTATGAATTTAGTAACCTGGCCATTATCATTTAAAGATAAAAAAAATCTCAATTTGTTCATTAAGGTAATTCTTAAATTCTTTTAATTTCAGCATATATACTGGGATTCTATTAATAATCTGAAATCCCCTTATATCCATTAATATATTAATATTTAGTGTATTGTGATCAGATAAAAGACACAAACCTATTTTAAAATAGTTCACTTTATTAAGTAAGTCTATAGAGGCATGAATCCTATCAATTGTAGCTTGTGCCCCACATGTATAAGAATAATGAGTGAAGAACAGTAACTTATCTTCTGCTTTTACTAGTAAATAAACTAAATTATTACTAATCCATCTATTTAGTGCTTAGCGGATGGCAGGATTTTAGCTTTCTTCTGTTTTCTTTGTATCGTCTATAATAGGCATGCAGTTAAAATTTCCTGCTAAATTTAACCTACCCTTCTAATGACTTTATAGCAAATTAGATAGAGTACAGAGTTTGCCATTATAATTAATTATTGCAAATGTATACATTCTTTTGGGATCATTAATGGATTTCATAGCCTTTGGTATTACACTAGATTTTCTCCAAAGTATAGCAGTTCCTATTCTGTTTTTGTTTAAGAAGCAGATGATGATATTTTGTAACCTAAATTGTTTAAATGTAGTATATCTTTATTTATCAAGTGAGTTTGTTATAAGACTATATTTCCTCTACTCTATTTAATTTGAGATATCAAATGATTTCCTTTTTGTTAGCATTATTTAATCCATTTATATTAATAGATAATAGATTAATCAGTACTATGTATTTAAAATATTTATTTTAAAAGATGACACATTTATCCATCATATTAATTTAATTATACATAAGACTCTAATGCATTCCTCCAATGCTAGCTTAACATTCTGCATTTTTTGAATTCTTCCTTTCTACAAACTAAACTACTGAAACCCATAAATAACAAAAACAAAAACAAGTCTACAACAATAACTGTATATGTTGCTAATAAAATTCAACCTACCATGGATCCAAAGTTCCTAGCTTGCCTATCGAATAGACAAACTACTATACTAACTCTCTCTACATATCAGTATCTAAAAAATCATCAAAAAACTAGCCAAAAGCTACCATGACTTCAAGTAAATAATGTAATATTATATACAAGTCAAAAATAATAAGAGACTATTAATTTAGGTATGTATTTTGCCATTTAAAACTATTCCCCTATAATTGCATAAAGATTTAATAATCCTCTTCTATTAATCACAAATATTAAATAATCCAAAAAGCAGTGTACTGTATACCTATATATGTATAGCATCTGGAGAGGGGCATCAGGTGCTGACTTATTTAAACATGGGCTAAACTCTTGGCTAGGCTTATAAGGGCTTCAGAGCCAATAGCCTAGTAGCTTCCTATGATCCTATGATAACAGTAGTATAAGTAATCCATTAAATATTCCTAAATGATTTGCTTATTCAACATTATTATAACTAAATTTCTAAATAAATAAGTATAACAGAGTGGCACCTGAAGAGATAAAGACATGCAAACTTATAGGCCACAGGTAACTTTTTCATACTAAACTTTAATACAAAAGAGAAATCAACACACATATTAAAAGATGCACACATATTGTATAGATCTAACAAAAGCTCTAAATTAATTTTTAAAGTACAATTATCTATATCTCAAAACTGTGTAACACTCTTAGCATGACAAATATCAAAATATTTAAAAATTATTTAGCTTATTAAGCTACTTGATAAAAATATGTACATTACTGAGGTCGAAGAGAATGCCTTGCTATTTCTATGGTGTCAAATAATATGTGCAGTCTATATTGTATCCAAAGTTACAATAAGTTCGATTCAAATTCCATTCACCTTGCTGAATTTAAACACATTGAAAAATCTACTTTCCTTTCCATCAAATGGATGTATTGATTCAGCAATAAAACACTCAGTTTTCTGGTTTGACTTATGAAATTAGTTATTTCAGGTAGTCTTAGTGAATCTAGTAACATACAACTTGTAAAAAGCTTCAAAGGTCACATGACCAAGCTTCAAATTTCAGATTTCAGATTATTTTAAAATATTTTATAAGATTTTCTATGTAAATTATATGAGATTGTGTACATTCACATTTCTGCTACATGCAGGTATATGAAATAGACATCTTTATTAAAAGCAGTTTATTTAAATATATTTTTCTGTCTTATGTTCACACTACTATTCTGCCTTATTCTACAAAGCTTGTACAGTATTTCTAAACTCTCCCATCAAAGAGCTATTTAATCATGAACTCTCTATTAAAGATTATATTATGTGTATATATTTCTTAACTTACTGATACTACTATTTTATTAATAATGCAAAACAAAAAAGGACAGTTATGCCTCCAAACAAATACAAATAACCTCTCACAGTTCTTGGCATAACAAAATATAAACAACAGCCAAGGATGACAAATAGGTTGAAACTCGTCCTTAATTAATATGAGCGCTCCACAAACAGTCCACATTTCTGTCCTAAGTTAACAGACTGCCAAGAACTATTTTATTAATCTTACATATTAAATATTTCTCTTTGTGCATTTGCATATTATTCATAACATGTTTACTCTTCTTATTAATTCTAGTATTACGAACAATATTAGTCATAACATGTTTACTCTTCTTATTAAGTCTAGTATTACAAACAATCTTGATTATATAAAAGAATTCCTGCTTGTTTACATTTAATGTGTGTTTTTTAGCCATTGTGAACTGATGTTCTGATGTAAGCTTCACATCCTGACAAAATAACTTGATTACAGCATATGAAAATGGGAACTCATAGCACACAGCAGCTGCTAATTTCCTCTGTAAGTTTCTCATTCTTTTTAAGTCTTTTAAACTGTTCTAATCAGTAACAAACACCTAACTATACTTCTTTCCATTAATATGTACAGTTTAGTTTACAGTTAATAACACTACAGAACACTAAGCAAAATGTAAGCAAATTATATGCTAGCAACAGCTCAATGTGGAACATTACTATAGCTTTTATTGTTCTAATTCTTCACTTTTAAGAAAAGAAAAAAGATGTTATTTTGAGTAGATTTTTCACATATACACTTGGAAAAATAAAGAAAAAGAAGTTTGTTTTCTGTTTTCAGACTTCAGTGATAAACTTTGACCTAGATTTTCTTCAGAACTGCTCAAAGCTAATATTCTAACACAAATGGAACATTATTTTGTTCTGAAGCTTTAAGTGTTACTTGCTTCATAAATGAACTGTGAAAGGAATGTGTTACACATGAACAAAGAAAACAAAATCACCAGGACTTTAACACTTTTAATTAGCATATTACTTAGATCTGACTTAAATTAACCCAGCAATGCACATACTAATCAAAGTTGAACAAATTAGTCTTAAAATTACCAATTCCATTGCTTATACTTTAATGACATTCTCTTACAGGGAGTATTTGTTTAACATTTAGAAATAAGCTCCAAAGGTGGTGGTGTTTACATATTCATAAAGGATGTGCACACCTCCAGACTGGTAGCCCAGCATAACGCATCTGAGATACTTCAGGTGCAGCTAACATTGGGTAAGACAGCGATTCAGGTCGTGGTCTGCTATAGGTCCTCAATTATGTCCCAAGACTCACACTCAGTGTTCCTAAGGACCCTGGAGAATATTAGGGTCCAACCTAACACTCTCATACTGGGCGACTTCAACTACCCCTCCATCAACTGGGAAAACTACTCATGTACCAATACACTTGCCCAACTCTTTCTGGAATTCATTAATTCCAATGCCCTGGACCAACTCATTCTTACCCTCACTAGAAGTAGCAACATCCTTGACCTGGTCTTTTCTAACATGGGCAACCATTGCTCTACACTAATAGTCAACTCCTCCCTGGTTAGATCCGACCACAAACTAATCACCTTAGAAATCCACAACCCTCTCACCCCACAAAGGTAACCACCATGAAAAACTTCTCCAAAGCTAATTTTGGGCTTCTAAAACAGAGGTGTCTAACTTCATGACACCCATGCAAATGGAAAATAGTTGCATGACCACTGAATCATACACCAGTGCACTGGACAAACATATACACAAATGCACGGATCTCACCATACCCAATAGAACCAAGATGCTTTCCTCAAAAAAAAAAAAAAAAAAAAGGAAGCCAATCTGGTGGTCCCCTGCCATAAAAAAACTCTACAATAGAAGGAGGAAACTGATACAGAATAAGGTGAAGTCCCAAGACTGGAAAAATGCCCTTATCAGTCTCAACATAAGGTTGAGATCCCTCATCAAATCCTCTAAAGCTAGCTATGAAAACAGAATTGTAGCAGATAGTAAAGACAATCACAAGGCCTCCTATAGTTATGTAAAGAATCTCCATGGCAATACCCATATTTGCTCTGAGCAACTGCACAGTGGTACCTCCTATACTGAGCCAACAGATATTGTCAATATACTGGCCAACAGATTCAGTGCCAACTTTACTCCTCATCCCCCCAAAGGACCAATCACAATACCAGTAGATTGCCAGGCACCCAGTATTACTGCTGCACAGGTTAAAACAGCACTTTCCAAGGCCAGGAATACAACTTCTATGGGACCTGACAATATCCCAGGCTGTGTTCTACATGAACTACAGAGTGAACTGGCAGCTCACCTGTGTGCCCTGTACAACCACAGCCTCACCTCAGGTTTTGTCCCTACCAAATGGTACACTGCTACAAAGCTATGGAATGCATCATCATGGACCTAATAAACAAGGATATAGGGAATCTCTAGTATCTGGATCCTACACAGTTTGGTTTGGTGAAGGGTAGATCATGCCTGCTCATCTTGGTCAATTTCTTTGAGTCAGTCACCAGAGCTGTAGATGAAGGCAAGGTAGTTCATACAGCCTACCTTGATCTGGCCAAGACCTTTGATACCATTTCCCACTCAGGAATTATAGAAAAACTCACTAAGCTAGGCATCAACCTCTATATCACTAGGTGGTGTGCAAACTGGCTCACAGATAAACCCACAGTGTGAAAGTAGCTGATTCCAAGTCAGACTGTCAACCAGTCACGAGTAGAGTCCCATAGTGTTTGGTCCTGGGTCCTCTCCTGTTTAGTACCTACTTCTCTGAAGTCCAGGCTAACATGAAGGGGCTCTGGCTGACAAAGTTCACAGATGATTGCAAGTTGGGAGCTATTATTAATTCTCCAAGTGATGCTGACATCCTACAGAAAGGCCTCAATGAGACCAACAACTGGTGCCAGAACCATGGCCTTAAACTCAATGCCAAAAATATCATCATTCCCCTTGAGAAAAACCTGGTTCCCTTGAATTACCACATTGATGGTAGTCCACTGAACACAGAAGGCATTATAAGAGATCTAGGAACACATGTTGACCACATTGCCACTGTGATCAGAAAGTCCTTCTATGTGGCACATCTCATAACTAAGGGTTTTGCATCCAGGAAGAAAGAGGTTATTGTCTCCCTCTACTCTTCCCTCATTAGGGCAATCATTGAGTACAATGCCCCATTTGGCATGTACCTCACTAGACACATGCAACAACTGGAGAGACTGCAAAAGTACCTCACAAAGGAGATTCTAGGCCTTAAACATGTGTCCTATAGGGACAGACTCAAAAAACTCCAACTGTTCTCAGTCTCATAGCACCTACTTAGAGGCAATCTCTGCTTGACTTAAAAAGGCATGTCTGACCCACCTCTGTTAGAAATACTACATCTAAAGAAATCCCAATCTGTCCACACAACATGCTCCAGAGACCTCAGCCTCATTACCACAATCAACAGAACATGCTGGAGGGACAGGTTCATAACCCAGAGACTGCCTATGCTATGTAATAGACTTCCCATACATGTCAAGCAGAGCACCTCACTGGCCATCTTCAAGAGGAATCTTGAGTGGATGGGAAATAGAAATTTCACCATGGGGATCATTCCACTGCTCTGCTTGACAGATGCACTAGGAACTAAGGTTGGGTGGCACGATGCCAGGGTAATTCTCTGGGCTAGGCTTGTAAAGGCTCCAGGGCCATTAGCCTAGGGCACACCTATGAACCTATAAATAAGCATAAGTTTAGTTAAATGAAATATATTAAGTCTTCTGCTGCAAATATAGTGAAACAGTAAAATTAACCCTTTATATTCCTCATCATGAAACAATATTTTATCTTAATATATAAATGCATAAGTTTTGAAGCTTAAAGTCCAGTACAAACCTTTTACTTAATGACAAATCTATTGTTTTAGACAAGAAAAGTCCTGTAATCAGAGAATAAAAGCCATGTGTTTTATGCTTTTCAATTTTAGGTTCATAGGTTAGTACTAGGCTAACTGCCCTGGTGAGCCATTTTAAGCCTAGCCAATTATCCCCTGTGAGATTAAAACCCTGTACCTTGTGTTTGCAAGTCAAACACCTTAACCATTAGGCCACCCTCCCAACCCATTTAAAAACAGTTTTCCAGAATTCAGCTCACTCTGGCTCTTGAGGGATATACTGTTCCACTCCACATTGTCAGTATTATTAAGGATTGTATTACTGTTAACAAAAGTGGATGTTTCTTCCAGCATGTTAAATATTCTGGTTTCTTCAGAAATAAATAATTTGATCTTTGCAGGAAACACCAAAGTAGCTTTAATATTGTTATTTTTAAGTTCATTTATCAGTTGTAAACAGTATTTTCTTTTACTATTAACTTTACTGGAAAACTCATTGTCAAATCTGACTATATGCTCACCTATTTAAAAGGTGGGCTGGGCCATGCTGTTTTTAATAACTGATCTTTTTCTAAGCTAGAGATAAAGGTAACTATAACTCAACTATAATTGAATGTGGTGGTGAATTTCCTTTCTTTGAAGGTGCTCTTATGAATCTTTGTGCCCTTTCAATTCCAAAAGATAAAGTTACAAGTAGATTTAATATTTTATGAAGCCAGGTTGTTAAGAAGTTTATTATATTGTCTTTCTCATACTTTTCTGGTATACCAGGTATACCATAAATTCTAATGTTATTTGTCTTAGTCTAGTTTCTAAATCATCAACTTTTTCTATAAGCAAGTTATTTTATTTTAAAAGAAATTCAGTCTGAGACTCACATTCAGTTATTCTTCCTTCATAATCAATTAAAGCTACTCCCACACTGTGGATTTGTGCACTTTGTTGTTTCATATGAATGTCTAAATGTTGCATCTTCTTTCTGGTTTCTTCTTTGAACCTTTCTAGTTTGGTATCCAGTTTGTCTTTTTAAGTAATACGTCCTGCATACTAGAGATTAGTGATGGTATGTCTGTTTAACACAAGAATCCCGAGTACCATTTCTTGAGTGACTCATGTTGAAGTCTCTTCTATTTTAATCAAACAGCTGAAATTCTGAACTTGAAGTTATAATTTTTTTATCTGACTTCTAGTAAGTAGAATTAGCTAACTAGCATCTCAAAATGTTAATTTATGTTTTCTGTAAGAGAAAAGTTTTCAGTCACAAAGCTTTCACCAGTTGCTGCTCTCAGTTAGCCATCTTGGCCATGCCCCTCTACGTAAATTCTTTTTTATCCTCAGTGGTCCACTTTATTGTCTTTCTGTGTCTCTTGTTTGATCTATAATATTTTGTTTGTGGATTACTTCTTCCTTCTTCTGCAAAAAGGCAGTCTCAGCATGCCATGTCCTTGTGGTAGGACTTTTTCTGTGCTCTGGAGATTCCATGTTGCCTTTTTTTCCTAGTTCTATCGCCAGAGTACATGCCAGTAGTGGGCAATTTTTTTATGTTGAAACCTGTGCACAACATCTTCATTCTTACTTTTGAGTTACTTTCTTCCATTATATATAGAAAATGCACTCTGTCTATCAATGTTGTCTTTGTGAGATTTTGCAAAAAAAAAAAAAAAAACAGGGTCTGTCATGAAAGGAGATACTGCTAGTCCAAGTGGGCTAGCTGGAATTTTGTAAATAATTATATGGCATTTGTGAGTATTAATATGATTTATATAGAAGTATAACAAAAGGAGACACTGCCAGCCCAGCTATCTGGAATTTGGTAAATGGTTATGCATCATTTGTGGATGTCAACTTGGTTCAAGTAAGATGCTTGTGTTACAGATGTATTAGAACTGTATGTCATACTGTACATATGTGTGCTGAAGAGATATTTTGCAAAATATTGAGCAGAATGTATATACACTATTGTAACTGTTCAGATGTATATATTTTAACAATGGAAACTGCAATGCAAGAAATTCAGGAAAAATAGCTGAAAATTTTAATTACTTTATGACCACTTAATAAAAGAATGTTATCTTTCAGTTTCAGTGCAGTAACAGGCACAATGTGTAGAACTAGAAGTTTTTGTATTGTCTTGGAAGTGCTTATTGTTTTATGACTTCCATGATCTGCTTTAGATATAAGAAAAGTCCTTGTTTATGTATTTTTACAGGTAGATGCTAAATGCTACCAGTTGGCATCAGTGGTTGTTTTGAGACTGGGAACTGAAGTCAGATGACAATAAGTGATGTCATTCTGCAAGTATTCCAGCAGTAATATGTGGGATACTAATTTAAAAACTCTCTGAGAGAGAGAGAGAGAGAGAGAGAGAGACTGTGCATTTTGCATTTTGTCTTTGACCTGACAGCATCAGCTGGAAGACCCATTCACCACATCTGCCTTGTTGCTATGTAAGTAAGTTAACTAGGGTACAGTAATTTCTCTTAGATACAGTCATGAATACAATGAAGTATAGCTTAGATATTTTCTTTATTTATTTGAGACTGTCCTGCAATGTTGTTTTAAATATTTCCTGTGATTTTGAACTCTGATGTAACTGTGATTATATCCTGAGTATTTTCTTGTTCCTTTATTTATTATTAAATATATTTAAAACTTTCACTGTGGCTGATATTTTTGAGACATATTTAAGTTCTGAAAGTACTTGCGTATTTATTTGGTGACACTATGTGGGCCACTCCTAATAGCCTTGCTGTTGGTTAAACTAACATTTGTATTGATACTAACATTACACAGTAAGATTGGACACCCTTTGTTAAGGGCCTTAAAGTAGCTGATAAGGAAGTGTCTGGTGCTAGTGATAACTATGTTATTGTCTGGGAAAAAGGGAGCATACCTAGTAAACCTGTGCCAGCATTTCCCAGGTGTGTGTGTGTGTGTGTGTGTGTGTGTGTGTGTGTGTGTGTGTGTGTGTGTGTGTGTGTGTGTGTGTGTGTGTGTGTGTGTGTGTGTGTGTGTGTGTGCGCGTGTGTGTGCGCGTGTGTGTGTGTGTATAAATCAAACCTCAAAATGTGTGTATGTCAGCTACTTTGGTAGGGACATGAAGCACTGGTTGGACAGAGTGGGTGCTGGAGGTCTTAGCTTAGCCACTCAGCTGGGTTCTCATCTCTATAGCTGTGCCAGTGGGGAGTCTTACTGGGGCTCTGGAGAAAACGTGGGAGAAACCAGCCCCAGACTGACTGTGGTCTCTGTGTACTCTTAAGGGAAATTGCACTTGATGCAGAGATCTACATTTGGAAATACTGTGTGTGTACTTGTCATCCTCCCAATGTACATCTCCCACTGGCGCTACTGGTGAAGATTGAGGCTTCTTGACTCCTGGGCCAGTGGTGGGGCATCACAGGATCCACCATGAGAGGGTATTCACTAAGGCTTAAGAAGGAATTTAGTTCCAGTAATACTACTCTCATTCTCATGCTAATACCATCTCCTATTTTGACCTTCTATTTAATTTCTCCAAATATTTTGGGTTTCTGGTATTGTGGAAGGAATGTCAACCAGCCCACATGTTCCTTTATGCCATGAGATCATAACCTGCTGATATAAATCAAATCTAATATATTTTTTTGGTTGCTATGCAAATATGTTTCCATTTTGATAACCATTGAGATTCCACACATATTTACTACTCTGCATTCCCTCACTAGAGTTTGAAATCTGCTTAAAATGTTTTACACTTGTTAAAGAATTCAACATAGTCAGTATGAATATCAAATTCTATAGCAAGAGCATAACAGCCATCCAATCATACTTAAGCTGTGCACAGAAACAGCCACTAATCATTACTAATGTAATTTATGTCTTCCTGCCCCTGTGGCTCATTGTATATTGCTCAGACATGCAGGTCTTTTAAGGATAGGAAACTAATTCCCTTGAATGATATCTTTTCCACAAATTCTAAACGTGTTATTTAAACACTCCATATTACACATTGGGGATATATATATATATATATATATATATATATATATATATATATATATATATATATATATATATATATATATAGATATACCTTTATAAGCATGGTCAGAGTATTTTTTTCATTAGACAGGTATCAACCAACATTTAAGTTCACTTCTGGATAATAAGGAACAGTTACGGATTACTTTAACAAGAGCTTTATTACATTATGGTCTAAATACGCATCTATGAATTCTGAAATGTGAATTGACTGTCTGTAAATTATTACAATGGTAAAATGTATTTCCTGGGATTTAAAAGAATCATGCTGTGGGTGCTAAGAACTGTGGCCAAAAATGGTCACTTTCCAAAATTGTGGAAAATGTGACTCAGAAAGACAGATGCAATGAGTAAAGACCTCATTATCAGTTAATTTGAATGACTCTGACTCACATGGTGTTACTGATAGTGTTAATAAGCAATTTCCTGTAGTACTCACCTCTGGCAGCCCATAGATTTGGTTGGTACACATTTATTGTCACACACACTCACACATGAAGATGCACACACACACACACACACACACACACACACACACACACACACACACACACACACACACACACACACACACACACACAGCCATCTCTTCTCTGTCCTGATTTGACAGAAACCCCTAGTGATGCTTCTTACTTTTCATTGCCCCTCATAAATCAGATGTCAGTCAATAATGCATATGTTAGAGTGCTATACTTTTAATTGTTCAGAAGCTGCAGCTTAATGCTAGATCTGTTGCTCTAACGTTTTGAGTGACTCAAAGTATCATTCAAAAATTTCCCTGGTGCCATCTAGTGTTCCTCATGACACTGAATAGAAATCTTTACCGTGGCTTTTTAGAAGTCTGGCAAGTGTTCTGTCCCTGATTTGACCCTCTTCTGCTTCTCATAACTCATGGATTATTACAATCAGTCTGTAATGCCAGGTACTGAGTTCCATACTTCTTAAAATACAAAACAATGCAAGCTATCTTTGATTAGTGTGGAGGACCAACATTCTGGATTGTCACCAAACTGCTTTCTGTGCAAATGGTACAAAGTTTTAAACTTTTCCTGTGTTTTACTTTAACTTTTTTCAGTGAATTAATAAAATATTTAAAGTATTCCTGGTGCTTATGGATAGCATAGGGAACTAAAGCTCTGTTAGTGCACTACTTTTCTGCCAAAGTAACAAAGTTCAAAGTTTTTTTCCTGTTCATTTAAATCTCTGATGTCTTATTATGCTGCAAAACATGGTTTTATTAAATTTTTTAGTGAATTTAGGGTAATGTTTAAAGAATATGTCCAGTGTCTAGTGTCCCCCACACCTGCCCACAAGTCTATCATGCTGGAAAACTGTTTCTATATTAACTTTTTAAATGATCTTAGAGCAATATTTAATGATTATCCCACGTGACTAGTGCTCTTCTTGCCCATACATCTTATAACAACAGTGCTACAGTATATATTAACTTTTTAACTGACTTTAAGATGTCCCTGTTGTCTAGTGTCAACCTGCCAAAACATATCTTTTATGTTCCAAACCACTGTTGTTTTAACTTTGTTTATCTAACATAAAATAAAAGCGGTGTAATGAGGTATCTTTAAAGCAACGAATAAACTAAATTAAAAGGCACCATGGACAAGCCAGAAAGCTAATAAAACGTAACATTGGAACCACTTGAGAATGAAAAAATAAATTAAAACTCTCTTAAAGGCTTTGAAGAATTTATTAAATGTTAAGCGCTTCCGTCCCAAATCAATAAACGGGACTTCATCATAATGAAAAATGCTTTTCAGTTGAAGTCTTTTATAAGAAAAAAATAGAACCAATTATCTAATTAAAGACAATTCATCTTAAAAAGACACTTCATATTAAAAAGGCATATTCAACTATATAAAATCAGACATAATATAAATAACTTATAATATCACTTAATGTTTTATTTTTATTTTTTCAGTCTCCTTAAGTGATACCAATATTACATTTTATTAGCTTGCTGGCTGGTCGATGGTGGCTTTTAATTTAGTTTATTAGTAACTTTTTACATTCATAGGCTGTCTCTGGTGTCTATTGTTCCCCATCAATATTACAGGTTTTGCTCATTATTCTTGAGAAGTTTAGAGAAAAGACAGTCCCCCCAAAGAAAAACTTTCCAACAGACTACTGCACTCATAGACACACACACAGACGCACACACACGCACACACACACACGCACACACACACACACACACACACACACACACACACACACACACACACACACACACACACACACACACACACACACACACACACACACACACACACACACACACACACACACACGTGTCACTACAACTACTTGTCCACTAAACTCTTTTGCACTTACCTCTAATGTGACCATACCTATTGAAAGTAATGGGTGAATGCAAACTCTTGGCCAAGTTAATTAACTCAGCCAACCAAACAAATTTACTCAGGTGAATGATCCTCTGAATCACTGAATCACTCAGCTTCATGAAAGCCTAACCAACCAACTTCAATAAACTTTTAATCCTATATCTGAAGAACAATTAATCCATCTACAGAAAAAGCTTTTGAACCTCAGCAATAAAAATGTATCTTTCCATGAAACAGGGACTCTAAAAAACTACTCTGAGTGGTCCCACCTGCCCTCAAAATTCCTTGCTAGATTAATGAACCAAAACAAATTCCACCCAAGTATGATGGAAATAATTTACCAAAGTAAGAGCTACCATAAAAACCAAGATATAATTGACATTTTTGAACAAATCTATAGATGTTCATATAGTTTCCTTGACCTTGATTCAAATAAATCTGATATAGAAACTTTCTTAAATCAACTAGCTTTCCCTAAACTTAGCCCTGAACAACAAACCACCCTATCATCTCCCATTACCCAACAAGAAATTGTCATGGCTATCAACAGGCTTAAATCCAATAAAAGCCCCAGGCCCAGTTGGCTTTACCGCATAATTCTACAAAGCTTTTAGTCAAAAAATATCTATTTTCCTTCTCCACCTCTTTACCTACATTACTCATAATGGAATAAAAGGTTTACACTTAAATACCTCCAAAATGATTTTCATCCCTAAATCCAGCTCGGATGTTAAAAGCTCTTGGAAGTATCGGCCCATTGCTCCTATTAACCTTGACATGAAGATCTAAACTTCTATACTAGCTAACAGAATGAAACCTATTATCTCTACCATTGTCTCAACTGAACAATCAGGGTTCACTCAGAATAGACATCCCTTTGACTACACTCTTCTCCTTGACTCCCTCTTAACCCTTTCTACCACTAATCACAACCCTAGATATACTCTGGCTATTGATGCATCTATGGCCTTTGATAGACTGAATGTAGAATTACTCCTATCTACTCTCCCTCAGTTAAACTTTCTCCAGCTTTCATACAATTCATTAAAACTCTATATTCCAATGCCCATGCTCTCTTACAAATCAACAACAACCTTTCTTCTCGAATTGACATTAAAAATGGAGCTAGACAAGGGTGTCCAATGTTGCCCTACCTATTTAACCTCTATATTGAGCCTCTTTTTCTGTTAATCACCCAAAAAACCTTTCATCATATTGCCACCCTTTTCAATAATAAAATTCAATTCTCAGCCTTTGCCAATGACCTTAACTTCTGTTACTCCCTCCCCAATTCTAACCTTCCAAAAATACTAGACTCAGTAGATAAATACTTGAAATTCTCCAACTATAAACTAAACTTAGAGAAATCAACCCCTAACCCTTTTTGACGACTACCTAGCTACCCCCCCCAAATCAAAATTAATGATTTTCTACAGTATCTCGGTATTTCCTTTCACCGAGACCCTAACCAAAGCTATTCAAATAATATCTCCAAACTATGATCTAGCATCCAACAAGATTTGAACAGATGGGCAAAATTACACCTCCCACTTCTCCCCAAAGCTGCTATAATCAAAATGAACAGTCTACCTTGTCTACTTTATGTTTTCAATGCATCTAACATAATAATTCACAACAATTTTTTTAAAACTCTCCACACATCGTTCTCCAAATTCCTATGGTTCCCCCAAGTCAATTACCATTAGCTATAGTAGATTAACTCTCCCAAAAGACAAGTGTGGTTTAAGTTTACCTGTCTTCAAACTTTATTATGATATTATCAATGGTAACAAGATAGTAACAATATCTGATTATGCTCCCAGTTCGTCTACCTGGTCTCCTACATGGGTAAAATTATACTATAACTATATCAAAACATTAAGCTTTAACCCCAAAGCTCTCCTCTTTCTGAATACAGAAATTACTGTCAACCATTAAGCATAAAATAACTATTCTTCAGAAGATTTTCAAATCTCTAAATCTGCCCAATGCTTTTAATACCCTGCAACCATTCCACCTAAACCCTAACCATGGATTGAACAACAAAATTATTAACCTGGATAAATTCCCCCTTATCAGAGAGCTAACTATAACAGATTTCTTTCTTCTCAGAAATAATTCATTATCTGAAATAAGACTACACATGTCTCTACCCAAAAGTTATACAATCATCTTGAGACAAATCCTTGAACTCTGTCATAATACCTTGGAAGATACCTCTCTAAATCTAAATAATATTAAAGCCTGCAAATCCATATGGAACCTCTTCTTACTTAAGAAGAAATGATTTCTAATTCATACAACTTTATTCTTTCTATCATAACACAAAATGATCAAATGTTTTCAAACTATTGGAAAGACCAGGATCCCTTCATTACCTCTAACCAAATCTCCCAACCTATTCAAAATCATCCCTGCCATAGTTTCTAAAATCAATCCCTCCTCCTCTCCCCTCTGTCCCCATTGTACCAATCACAGCATTGACCTGCTCCATATCTTTTGGAGCTGCAAATGCTGTTATAGACTCTGGTGCTCCCTTAGGGTACAACTGTAAAAAAAAGGATATGAAAAAAATACTTTGTCCTGGAAATTTCCAATATTACATATCCCCTCTACAGGATTATCCAAACTTCAGACTCATATTTTAATAACACTCTTTTCCCTTGTTAAACTTTATATCACCCTTAACTGGAAGGATAGATCTCTACTCACTTGGGATAGATTTAAACAACTTGCTACCAAACACTTACTTGCTAACAAATACCTGAAATACAACCAAAGACTTACTACACACTTTACTGAATATTGGGCTACTTTATTTGATATCTTTCTAGCTTAATCTATGTTAACTTATCTATTTTTTGGACATAAGGTGCATCTGTAAATAGTTATTTGTTGTAGATAAGTCTATATTACTTTCATTGTTTTGGTTGTGCATTGTCTGTTACCATTTTGTATTGCATTATTAAAAATTGTTAATAAAAAGATTAAAAAAAATGAATGCCTTACCACAGGCATTTCTAGGGAACAGCAAGTGGCTAATTAGTGTAAGCCACTCCTCTTGGGATGCCTTATTAGCATATAGCTTGGTGAAGGAAATAGCCCACCTCTGTGATCCTACAGACTATGTAGGATCATAGAAGTGGGCCTGTCTCTGAATTACTGTGTGTAGCAGTGAAACTGGTATACATTAGTAAAAAGTTCAATAACTGCATTCTGAGATCTGTTTTTTTTTTTTGATGGCCTTATGTTTTGTCTTTACATGCACCAGAAGTACTGTTTGAATCCATGCACTATTTTGGTGTATATTTGTGTTTCAGTGTATCTATTAGAAAATAATTTACTGGTCTTCTTACAATGAGTAATGGAAAAAGTAATCATGCACTTTTAAAGATTTACAATTTTTTTCAATAACTTTGTTGATATCCAGACATGAGCTAGGCATCAACAGATCAACCACTATCAGAGCTATAAAGATCTTCCACTGTCTAAATAAAAGGGCAATACAAACCCTTTATTTCAGCTTGAACCTGAAAAATGCCTTAAAATAGATAAAAGTCAATTAGTTAGGTTGTACAGAAGACTGGCTCCTTTTTGATAATGTTTCTCCAGCAGGTTTGTAATGAGAGTAAGCTTAATAAACTTATTTTTGTTTTTCCAGTAGTTGGAGAAAAAATAATGCCTTCTCATAAAAGGAATTCCTGTATATTCTGAACAATTGAATAATTAATTTTATATACTTTATCTCTTGCAATATACATCTGTGTAATTAATTGTCAGACTTTGTGCGTTCCTGGGCTGTGACTGAAACTGGACATTGGTGATCACTGCACTACTCTGATTAAGAAAATTTAATTAAATAAATATGAGAAAATCTGCTTAAGAACAGAGAAATATCCCCAGTATTTAGTAGCAACAGAAAAGGTACATTTTCGTGATGGTTGTGTAGAACTGTAAGTGTATGGCAGATAGTCCATATTTTCATTCAGACACAGGAACACATGAACATACTAGTTAAGTAACCGTGGAGACCTAGACATATGTATTTGTAAGACCTTTTTCAAGCACTTAACAGTTTTTCCTTCCAAGTTGAGCAGGGCCCTCCATAACTCTGGTGAAAATTTGTGTCTCTATCCATCCTATCATCAAGACTAGCCTTAATAGCAGCCCAAGCAGTACTTCGTTTGACATGCAGTGATAACTTACTCCATAGGCTGCTACCATCTGGTAGAGTATGCAGCTGTTAGATAATTTTAATCGTAATACCACTTATGCAGTGAATACTACAATGTGTGGGGGTCTACCAATCATTCTGTATGGGAAAGACAGTTAGAAAAGTGAGCAACAGATAAGGGATGACATATGCAACATCACTGCCAAAAATGTGTACAATGATTTAAACAGGCATGTTCTTATGACAATTTAAAAAATAATATTTTGTTCATACTGGAGAAAGTTTACTTAGACATTAGAATGGTATCTGTCTATTTCTATGGCAAATACCCTCTCACAACTGAACCACCACCATTGGAAGTTTCACTTATTTTAATTATTTTCCTCTTTACCCATCAGTAATCCTTCTCCTGAACTTGTTAGCATGTGTCTTTTTTGCAAATACTAGCCTATGTTTCCTGCAGTTCATAGCCAGCTAAAAGGAATTCCCAACTCATTAACACCTATGTGGTGTGGAGTGCCACACCGTGAGCAGCGTACAAATGCCTTGCAATCCAGAGCATTTTCTGAAAAAGAAATTTAAAAAGCATAAGATAAACAAATGTAAATATTTTGAAAACAAAAAAACTATTAAAAATGAAGAAATAGCAATGTTATCACTAAGACATTTTTTAATAGCCAGTGCTTTCATGGTCTTTTCCACAAATACTGTAATGTATACTGCACAAAACCACCAAATTATGTTTTTATAAACTTCCACAAATGTTCATATTTCAAAAACTGTGCACCCTGCACATATATTGTTAGAACATTTTTGTTAACCACCTATAAGTTAAATCCTCTTTAAGTGCATGTTTATTGACATACAGAAATACAAAACATATGCTTAACTGTATAACTAGCAGAAGAAATAACACTGGATATCTCTCGAGATGTGTGACTTACAATGCAGATATCAAAGACAGTTGTTAACAACATCCAAGGTTTCACTTATTGTCACAACCGTTTTGTCAGTCACTTGGTTTTTAAAGTATTGAGTACATATAGAAATATTGCTTATTTTCATAATTACTAGCAAACAACTAGTAATATTTCTTGTATAGTGTAATATAAACCAGTACCAACAGTGAATTGTACTGCCTCTCATATACCTCAATAACATGTAGGTCTTTCAGTTATGAAAATATGAATATAAGTTTGAAAATATGAATAAGAAGTGAAAATAGATTAATTTCTCCACTGCGGGACATCCCGGGCTAACAATCTTAGTGTCATTTTGTTAATAACTCCTTCCCCTTTTTAATACTGCCTGTTATTAGCTGGTGAGTCACTTACTTAAAGAAGCCAGACCCAAATCTGGATGCCATGAAAGTGTGAACTGGAAGTATACAAAGGAGATGTTTTAGGTTTGAATAAGTTAAAGTGCATTTCTTGTGATATGCGGCATCTTTGCTTTACAGCGAATTTCATTTCTTGACATTGAAGTTACAAGTGATTTTGCAAAAAACTGTGTGTATTTGATTTTTTAGTTTCACTCTTTAATTAGTTTTCTCCTTGAAAACAGCACCTCCTCACTTAGAGTATGGTGGTTTTGATACTATGTCCTCAGAATGTTAATTTTCAGTGTAAATTGTTTCACCTGCAAGACCTAGTTGACAGCTTGTCTTTCTAGGAAGTAAGAAACCCCTGCTGTTGAATTCAAAACATAAATACAGTAGTCTATGCATTAATTAAAGTAGCAAATCACTTTGAGTTAGGTCTTTCATGATGTCATGGTAGAAATTTTCAGTTCTAAGAAAAATTTCAGTGGGCCATCCTTATCAACAAAATAAAATGCTTATGTTTTGCACCAAAAACTGTATTATTTGGTATAGCATATAGTAAGGAGGTTATGACAAACTCCAACATTTTTACTTACACTTGCTTCAGAACATTACAACTACACTTAACCTTCTAACTTCCTAAATATTCCCTTAATTTCTAGACATCAGTTTGCCCATTCCTTCACCGAATTATCTGTCCATCCATCCATGTTGTTTTATAAACAGTAGTCGCTTTGTGTACCTACCCATCATTACAAATAATATACATTGCTCTGTCAGCAGGCCCCATCTATGGCCTTAAGGTGATTTTATTTATTTTTACAAGTATCTAATAATTTTCTAGCCTACATGCTCCTATCTTCTTGTCCAGTCATCTAACTGTCTGCAAAACATCATGTGTGTGTGTGTGTGTGTGTGTGTGTGTGTGTGTGTGTGTGCATATGTGCATGTATGTGTATATGTAGCTATAGATATATATATATATATATATATATATATATATATATATATATATATATATATATATATATATATATATATGTATATATATATATATATTTGTTGCACACACACACACACACACACACACACACACACACACACACACACACACACACACACACACACATACACAAAGAAACCTTGTAAAATTGTATTTAATAATGTAACATACTTGATCGAATGTACTCTGATCTCGACATCGCTGGAACTTCTGCAACATTTTGTGGTAGTACTTGTTCTGTAGGTCTTGATAACTCACTGTTTTGAGAAAAGAGAAACAAAGTAGTTAAGACATGTACTATATCCCATCCTTCTTTCTATGCAGAATATAAGCCAGCAATGGTACCATAATGCTTACTGGTCAACCTGCATGTTAATCAACCTCCACAAATCTGACCTAACCAAACTTGAATCTTGTTAAAATTAAATAGCCAAGTTTGCTGCTGATGCTTCATACTTAAACAATGAGTGAGAAGGTCAAAACGACTTCCCAAACCTCTTGTATCAGAAGTCCATGGGATATATGCAAATGATCCTTATGAAGATCAGGTGTTTCAGCTAATTGGCGATTCTGAATGCCCATGACTTGTTTCATCATTTTAATGGACAATTTCAGGCCAATAAAGCCAAACCCCACTAGCTACAGATATGCATATTTAGGCCTTGTTATGACCTCGTCAGCACAAGCACAAGCACAGTGTTTGACTAAGCATTAGAAACAAAGGGCTCTCAGTGCCTCAAACAAAATGAAAACTCCAGCAAAGCTAGAACTTCCACTGAGTGACCTCCCAAACCTCTTGTATCAGAGGCCCATGGGATATATGCAAGTGGAAGTTCTAGCTTTGCTGGAGTTTTCATTTTGTTTTTACTGATTGTTTTTTAGTGACCTTCTCACTCATTGATTTAGTTTGTTGTTTGGGATATTTTTTCAGTGACCCTAATGATAATGGACATCAGCTGGGTATACCAGCCCTGTGTTTCTAATGCTTAGTTAAGCATTTTGCTTGTGCTGTGCTGACAAGGTCATAAGGCTGAAATATGCATATCCACAGCTAGTAGGGTTTGGCTTTATTGGCCTGAAATTGTCCATTAAAATGATGAAACAAGTCATGGACATTTAGAATCACCAATTAGCTGAAACACCTGATGTTCATAAGGGTCATTTGCATATATCCCATGGGCCTCTGATGCAAGAGGTTTGGGAGGTCACTCAGTAAAAGTTCTAGCTTTGCTGGAGTTTTCATTTTGTTTTTACTGATTGGTTTTTCAGTGACCTTCTCACTCATTGATTTAGTTTGTTGTTTGGGATATTTTTGCAATGACCCTAATGATAATGTACATCAGCTGGGTATAACAGCCCTGTATTTCTTATGCTTAGTTAAGCATTCTGCTTGTGCTATGCTGATGAGGTAATAACAAGGCTGAAATATGCATAGCAATAGCTAGTGGGGTTTGGTTTTATTGGCCTCAAATTGTCCATTAAAATGCTGAAACTATTAATGGGCATTCAGAATCACCAATTAGTTGAAACACCTGATCTTCATAAGTGTCATTTTCATATATCCCTAGGCCTCTGATGCTAGAGGTTTGGGAGGTCACTTAGTGGAAGTTCTAGCTTTGCTGGAGTTTTCATTTTGTTTTTACTGACTGATGCCGCATATAGGACGTATTACTGTACATCTCTTAAACAGTGAGAATAGCTAAAACTTTCTCAACTGCAACACTTCAATCAATTAACCTTTGCCCACAAAATACTACATCAGCCAGACAAAACCCCTGCTCTCTAAAGGTTATTACAACCACATACCACTTCTAGATCTCTCCTCTCCATAAGAAACTCCTGCTAGATGCCAACAAAGCAAATAACTCAGCTGGAGAATCGCTCTTCTCAAGCTACATTCCTAAAATATGGCATAAACTGCCTACCCGAATTACTTCCTGATGCTCTATGACACAGTTTAAAAAGCTCCTGAAATCATACTCGAAAGACAGCTAGCTCTGTATTGTAACTGCCCTGGATATGCCTGTAACTCCTTTTCTCTAACTAGTTATTGCCGTCCTCTCATATCTTACTGCTACATCTGTCCTCACCTTACTTTCAATAGTCTTTCATGTATTATTATTGACTGATGTACATATTCATGTTGGATGTACAATCCATACATTTACTTCCAATGAATAATATTTATCATCTTGTAACTGTCTTTTATTAACATTTTGTGCTAGCTTGCATGCAAGTCAATTTTTGCAATGTGTGTATGTTTTATATTTTTGTAACTGGAACTTCTAAGTTTTTGTAACTGGAGCTCTTCTCCCCAGGTCTCCGCTGAAAAAGGATCTGTGTCCAGTTGGACTTTCCTAGTAAGCAAATGTAAAATAAATAAATAAATACATTTATATATGAAATATCTTGCCCATGTTATTCTCATATGTAAGCATTCTGCTCTACAAGAACTACAGTATAATGCTGAGTGAAGGAATTCTGCCAAGCAGTGCAGTCATGCTGAAAATGTACTTAGAACTTTCTTCATAAAAAAGCTATTCACTAATGATGTGTGTGTATCGGGGGGCAGAGCATATACATCCTCCATACTCAAAGTATCCTCATTTCACCTCTTATTCGATCAAATAGGAGTTTACAGCATAATGAAGAAAATGGAAAAGCCCCAGGCTGACAATGCCTTCTATATCACTGTTACAGTATTCATAACCTTAGGATCTCCTGCCAAGGATAGCCCAACACCCAGCCAGTATACAAAAGCCTTTAAATCTTGTATGTGCCATACATCACACATATGCTCCCCACACAGGACTTAGGGCATAAAGGTGACATACTGACACAGTTACCCCAAACTTCTTTGCTGCCAGTCTGAATGACATAATCACTCATCAGTCTGAAAGCCCTTTGCTGTGCTAAATACCTAGCCATCAGATAAGTGCCCCATTAGGGTCCCTTTTCTTTTTTCTTTTTGGTCTTGTTTTCCTTTTATTATGTGGAATTCATGTCATCCAAGAAGGGAAAATGTTGGCGTGGGAGGCAGATTCCCCATAAGGATTATCATGAACAGTGTCTCTTTTGTTTTGGGTGTTTCCCATGACCATACCTCCTGGAGTATTTTCAAAGTGTGCCTAAGAGTCTCAGAAGCTGGTTGTCTTCCATGGCCATTTATCTTGAGAATCAGAGGTTTCAACAGTTAGCCCAGGGTACCATGGCAGAATCGATTACCCTTTGTGGTTCTTTTGTTAGTTAAGAAGATGACCAAGAAATCTCGACTGGATTCTTTGGTTGTCCAGCCTCCACTGGACATCCCACTGGAAGCAGGTGATAGCTCTATAGGCCACCCAGTGTCAATTTGAGATTCCTCTGTCATGACCCTGTTGGAGGCCGGCATGGATCCTTCTTTTTGCCTGTCCTCTGAGGCTTTGTAGGCATCTTCTACAGATGTGGAAGGGGAAGCAAGGTTGATTCTTTTGGAAGGCCCTAGTGGGATTCTGTAGATTTTGGTCAGGGAAGAGGTTTTGGGTACCCTTAATGAATTCTGTCAAGGCTCAGAACCCCCATTGTTTGTTAGGGTGACATCAATACCAAGAAAAAAACAAAAGACTAAACCTTCTTCTGTACATCCTTAAGGACCCGCAAAGGGAATGACAGGAGTTTGCTCAAGGCCTGCTTAATGCCTTAATGGCTCTGAAGCCTCCCCATGGGGTTTCTGTTCCTACTCCATCTTGGACTTCAACTCCTTCCAAAATGCCTAGGGAACCTGATTTCTTGGATGAGGATTCAGTGCCTGATGATATGTCTCAGATGCCTTCTCCTTTGGCTTATACATCTGATGAAGAGGAATCAATTAGTCCTGAGTCTCCTTTTGAGAAGTTGTCTTTTGGGGACACAGTAGCCAAAATGATGGAACATTTTAAGTGGGACTCTTCTCAAGTATCTGATACCCAGAAAAGATATTATGAATTGCTTCAGGTGGACATTCCTAAGCCTTCAGCAATTCCTCCTGTGCTGGCTGCTTTGTTAGACACTTATAGCTGCTTCTAGGACTCCTGACTCTCAGCCTCCTGCTCCTAAGAAACCTGACAGGTTCTGTAAGATGCCTGAGGATTGTCAATTCCTTTTTAAATGTCCTTCTACTGATTCTGCTGTGGTGTCATTCTCTGCAGACAAGCCTTCTAAGCTTTTATCCTTGACTAAGCTTTGGCCTTTTGATAAGGATAGTAGGGACATGGAGAGAATTGGTAAGAAGATTTATACTGCCTCTACCTTGGCTTTTAGGGCTATCAGTTACCAGACACTAATGACCAGGTATACCCTGGCACAGATTTTCCCAGGCTTGTCAGGTTATTTCAGAACTCCCTGATTCTAAAGGCAAGTCTTCTGCTCTATCTGTTTTAGGTTCCACCTCACAGGTAGATCACCACTGTATCAAGTGCAACTATGATGCTGCTGGTGCCTTTTCCAGAGCTGTTGCCTTTGGGTTTGTCTTGAATCGTCATCTGCAGTCTTTACCTAAAGACATTAAGGCTAAATTGTTAGATGCTCCTTTGTACAACAAAAATCTTTTTTAGGACTGTTGCTGCTGCTATGTTTAAGTCTCTTCAGGAAAAAGGCAAAGCTCTGCAGGATCTTAAACATATTTTTGTGTCCCCTGTCCCTAAGTTCCAGAGGAACTATCCTACTAGGTCTGCTTTGTTCATAGGCAGCCTTGTCAAGTCTCTAAAAGTAGAAAGAGCAGTAGGTAAGCTCCTCCTTCTTAGTCTTCTTAGGCTGCTGGGGCCCAGAACCCTTCTTTATCTGGCAAGCGTGCTTCCCTTTGACATTTTGTTCCTTGTCCCTTGGCCTCTCCTTTGTTTTCTAAACTGGCAACTTACCTCCTCAAATTCTTAGGTTCTATTTGTCATTCATCGGGGTTATTTCATGGTGTGTAAGTCTCTTCCTCCTTTTTCAGGGATTCTTCAACTTCCTTTAGAGCAGCTTCCTCATTTCTCATGGGTTCTTGGGTTCCTGGCGGACCAAGGAACTATTCAGTCTGTCCCTCCTTCTCAAGTAGGAAAGGGATGCTACGCCATAATATTCATGGTTCATCAAAAGAAGGGCACTTGGAGACCTATTCTGGATCTCAACTTACTCAACACTTTTCTCAAAGTTCCTTCCTTTCCAGTGCTTTCTCTTCAAACCCTGTTTCATCTGTTACTGCCCCAGGCTTTTCTGGTCTCCTTGGACCTGAAGGATGCTTAGCTTCCTACTCCTATTCACCCTCTTTTCAGGAAGTTTTTGCATTTTTCTGTCTATTCCTCTCATTTTCAGTTCTCTGCTTTGCCCTCTGGCCTTTCTACTGACTCAAGACTATTCACAAAATGCCCAGCTACTGTGATTGCCTTCTGCAGGATCCAAGGCATTGGACAACCTGTTGATTCAGGCTCCTTCTCCCAGCTGCTTGTTACAGGTTCTGGAGTTCACTATATCTCTCCTTCAAAGTTTGGGGTTCACTATCAATTTCCAAAAGTCTACCCCAACTCTTTTTCAAGATGATGTGTATCTTGGCTGCAGGATTCAGGCAGTACCAATGTTGGCCTCTCTTCTACCTCCAAAATTTTTGTCATCAACAGCTTTCTTTCAATTTTTTCTTCCTCTGACTGCCAATCCAGCCAGAGAGTTTCTTCAGGCCCTGAGTTTCATGGCCTCTTTATTCTAGTGCTCCCTCTTGCCATACTGCTTATGCAGAAGCTTCAGTGATACCTAAAGTCAGTATGGATGAAGCATTGCCACCCTCTGCATTTCAGAGTACCTCTTCTTCCTTGTCTTAAGGGAGCATTTGAATAGTTGCTTGCAAAATATTACCATCAACCTAGCCCTACCCTTTTAGCCTCTAGTTCCTTGTCAAAAACTATTTACCAATGCTTCAGACACGGGGTGGGGGGCTTCTTGTAGTTGCCTGAAAGTTCAGGGTCTCTAGCTCCCCATCAGAAGTTAGACCATATAAAGATCAAGGAGATGACAGCTCTGATTTTGGCCCTTCAGGCTTTTCACCCCATGCTCTCTCCAGGCCCTTTGATGATTTACACAGACAACACCACAGTGATGTGCTATGTCAAAATGCTGAGGACACAAATTCTTGCCTTCTCTGCAGGCCAGCTCTTTAGGCCTGGAATCCAGCTATCAGTGATCAGCTAACTCTTCAGGCAGTGTACATTCCTTAAGAGCACAATCTAGTGGCAGACTCTTTGAGCTGGTCCAAAACACAGGCTCACTAATGGATGCTTCACAAAGACATATTTCTAGACACAGTCCATCTGTGGGGTATTTCTCAGATAGCTCTTTTTGCCTCTCCTCTAAACAGGCAGCACCCTTGTTTCTGTTCCAGACTTCCATGCCATCTGGTATGGAAGACAGATGCCCTTTCTTTTCCTTGGAAGGGGATTTTTCTTATGCTGTCACCTCCTCTTCCTCTACTTTCAAGAGTCCTGCAGAAGATTCAGCTGGACTCCCCAAAAGTCTTGTTTGTGATTCCCCTTTGGCCAAGGCAGAACTGGTTCTACCTTTACATGCATCTGGCAAGAGTAGTCACCACAACTTACCTCACCAGGTGGGCCTCCTCACATAGGACTGTGGGTGATAGGGTTTTGATCCCTTTTAGGCACTTCTTTTCTAAGGATATGCTCAGGGATTGACAGGAGGAAAGGAAACCCACAATCAGAAAGTCTTATATGCCCAAATGGATAAGATTTTTTGTCTGATGCCATGCTCGTAGTCAGGACCCCTTTTCACTGGGTCCCTTCTCCTGTTTATTTTGTGTTGTTTGCTTTAGTTTTTGGCCTTTTCTTCTTCCCATATTTGGTCTATTTATTTCTGTTTATCTACCCTTGAGTCCTTCTCACTTTGAGGACAAAGAATTTTTTAAAAGTGTTCTGCATCTTAGGCTCCCAGGGAAGCAAATTCCTCCTCCTTAAGACCTTAATTTTGTTTTGGAAAAAATTACTCAGACTCCTTTTGAGCCTGCAGTTTCAAATTCTCTGCAACACTGTGCCTGGAAGACTGTTTTGCTGCTTGCTCTTACCTCTGCTCAGAGGGTTACTGAGAGTCAGGCTCTTATGGCCATTCCTCCTTTTTTTTCATTTTTTCACAACAGGGTGTCTCTGTACTAATCTTTCTTTTATGCCAAAGGTTGTTAATGAGTTGTCCTTTAATCAGGCAGTACAACTCCCTTCCTTTTTTCTTTCTCCACATTCTGCTAGTGAGAGGGTCCAGCATACCTTGGATTTGCAAAGATAGCTCAGGTATTATTTGGATAAAACAAAGTCCATTCATAGGTCTGACCATATTTTTGGTTCATCTCAGGATGTTGGGTTTAGCTGTTTCCATGCAAACCATTTCCTGTTGGATTTCTAAGGCCATTTCCTTTTGTTATTCTTTACATGGCAAGTGTCTGTCTACTTCAGTTAAAGCTTATTCCACTGGAGCTGTTGCCTCCTCTGGTGCTTTCTTCAAGGGCTTAGACAACAACTACATCCCTGACGCTGCTCTCCAGTGCATACCTTTGCTAAGAATTATAAATTGGATATGGTTTCCAGAGCTAGTGTAGCTTTTGCTAGAGCCATTATGTAGGGATTTGTTGAGGGCTCTTCCCAGCCTTCCTCCTCCCAATCCTTTTCTTGAATTTTTTTACTCTTCCT